>NC_061827.1:38277204-38334704 GCF_019202785.1 Penaeus chinensis | reverse complement strand
CGAGGGGCCTGCAACGGGAGTGGACCGGTGGGCCAGTCGTGACGATGTGGTGTGTGACAGTGTGCGGCAGCGTTGTTGCCACGTTGATCGGTTTCGTCAGTGCTGGAAAGTCACGCAGCAGAGCTCTATATGGTAGCACCGTGTAGATGCGGGGGACCTGTACTAGGGCCGACAAGGCGTGGGTGCGGGCTACTGACTGGTGTACGAGAGACTCCCGTTTAAGGTCCACCGTGAGCCCTAGTCAATTCCCCAAAACGTCGAAGACGCACCAGCACCTTCCATCGCCATGGCCTCCCCCTCCCGTCAGTCAGTGAGACCTAAAAATATCAAAATTCCCTCTGTGGCCGAGCTTAAGGATATCCCTCACGATATCCACAGTGGTACCCCTAATGCCTCTGCCCCCACCCTAGACCTTACAGAACCCACCGGCCACTTCACTAACGACGAAGGGCTGGAGCGCCTCATAGACGGGACCGCTACAGACCCTGCATACTGTGGCATCCGTCTCTTCTCAGAGAACCCGAAAAAGTACCAGTACTCTGACCGTGTTGAGCTTGGCCTAGAAATTAAAAATAAAGTGGTTGATAACGAAAAAAGAGCATTCTAACATGGTCACAGTTAAGAGGCTTCATAAACACATCAGGGAGGGCAACTTGCGCATTACGAACGCCATGATTGAGTACAGCTAAGACTTCAACAAATTAAACAACGGGTACCTCCTTGATAACAACATAATACACATGCAACACCATACATTACACTCACGCTTCACTATAATACAACACAATGTACTACACTGGACAACAAGGAAAGCTGAACTGTGCAACACATACAGAAGACACAACCCACACATCATACTCATTAACAACCATGGGCTCAATAACACCAACCCACTCAAGATCTACATGTACACCATCTACTTTTCCAACAAATCACAGGAAAGAAGCGATGGCGTAGCAAAAGCGATCAGAAAAGACATCTCACACAAAATCATTAATAACTTTCACTCAGACCTACTGGCAGTCGAAATAAACACACCACAAGGAACCATTATACTAGCAACATTATACATTCCACCAAGAAGACCATAAATACCAGAACCTGACATCTTGCAGCTCCTGAGGCACAATAAACCAATATACATCATGGGAGACCTTAACGCAAACCACCCTCTTTTTGGCTACAACCACACAAACACTGTAGGCAGAGGCCTCGCCTCTCTCATACAACAAGGCAGACTCATACAGCTCGGTCCACATACACCGACATACATAACATTTAACACGGCAACAACACCAGACATAGTCTTAGCAAATCACAGAGCACAACTACACCACCACATCACAACAGACGACGTCACAACCAGCGACCGGTCATCCTAACACTTTCAACAAATCCCATCATGATCCCAACCCAACCCGAGAATCCTTCAAACATGCAAACTGGGAGGGCTTCAAACAAGCACTTGAAAACACACAATAATTGATCTCGAGGGGCAACCCACACACACAAGAAACACCCACCTTGAACAGTGGTACACAGACATACAGACGGCTCGGCAAGCCAACATCCCCAAAACAACATACAAGAAAATCCCTCACTACAGAGAAACATATCGTCTGAAATTGCTTAAAATACAATACAGGCATCTACACGACCTTGCAATAACACGGGGCTGGGAAGCATAACTACGCACACGATAAGAGAAATACGAACACAAATCACCCACGAAATTAAAGTAATGAACAAACAACACTGGGAAACACTCGTGCAAAGACTATGTCAAAACACAAAAAATCCCAAGAGATTTTGGAATAACTTCAAAATGCTCATGGGATCGAACAAGCAGACAACCACATTCATATACAACACAAAGACAGAAGGTTGACACGGAGGAGGAGATGGAGCCTCTCCACAGGGAATTCTGGCAACAGAATCTCCAAATCTCCCCCACCGAGAACGCCCGATTCGACCACACCACAGAGACCGAGGTTACAAACTACATACAACAACATAGAAACACATTTCTCCCAGAGAACACCATCAGACTAAACACTCTCACAGAGGACAGTCCCCTCTCCACACCAATCACATCAGAGGAAATATCAAACACAATCAAACGCACCAAAAACACAACACCAGGAGCAAGCAACATAAACAAAACAATCATTGAACATCTTCCACCCCGAATGATCAGCAGACTACGCCATATCTTCAATGCAGCACTGGCAACAAGATATTTCCCTGATAAATTCAAACACGCCACTCTTACCCTAATACCCAAGCCAGGGAAATCCGCACATGAGGTGGGGAATTACCGCCCCATCTCACTCCTAGAAGTCCCAGGCAAACTGCTAGAGAGGGTAATAACACAAAGACTCATTCCACACCTTGAAAACAACCAAATACACAACACTAGGAAATACGGCTTTCACCCACACAGAGGGACCGAGAGCGCCATCGCCCTCGCTTATGAGGAGATTGCTCTCGGTCTCGCTAACAAGCACCAGACGAGCGCAATACTACGAGACGTCAACAAGGCCTTTGATAAGGTCTAACATGACGGTCTCAAATACAAACTAACACAACTACAGCTACCCACACACTTCACACGCCTTCTCTGTAGATTCCTGGATGACAGGACTGCCACAATACGCCTGGGAGCCCACCTAGGCACCCCCATCCACGTTTTCTCGCCAACCCTCTATATCCTGTATACAGCCAACCTGCCAGAACCAACACCATACAGCAACTATATTTCTTATGCAGACGATATCACGCAGATTATCACACACCCCTCTAAATCACAACACTTCATGAAACGAACAACAGAAAGAGCTATACAGAACATCAACACTTTTGAGCACCACTGGAAAATACAGACAAACATAAACAAATTCAAACTCATACCTATAGCACGTAGAAGAGAGAGGGCTGGCCACCTTGCCGTCTCTCGAATATATAAATTCGGCAGCGCTGTTACCACGGCTACCCACCATCACCCAGTCAAAGCTAAACGAGTCACCATAATAGCAAACGAAACTTCAAAGTGTCATTGAGCCACCTTGGTCTGCCGAGGCCTCAATCGCGCCGCGAACTCGCCTGCTGTTATTGTGCTCGAAGTAAATGTACAGTAAATACTCTCTGATTTTCCCAGAGATTTTTTGCTTTTTTCTTTCTGCATTCAGCAGTCTCTTTTCAACCATTGACGGTGATAAGGGAACATTACACCTCTCCTCAGACCCGCAGCTCTCTCTATCACAGGGAAACCTGTATAGAAAGGCCCAGCAGTCTGAGCTGACATATAGGTGTGCTTTTTCTTCCACTGAATTCCTTTCCCTTTCTTGTGGTCACCTGGACCTGCATAAGTCCCTCGAGGGCTTTTGTATTCGTCTGGGTGGTGTGCTACTTACCTGTTGCCCCTTTGTAGCAAGGATTGGCAATAAGGGAGCAGCCCAACACAAAGCTCCAATCCCCTTGTGCACTGGAGAACGCAACCAGTCTGCTACTAGGGGGGGTCGAGTATAGGCTCCTTTTTTCCCCATACTTTCTCTCTCTCTTCATCATCTCTCCATTCACCTCGCACCTCAATCACATCACCCACACGGCATCTCCCCTGACCAATGCACCTTGACCATGCCTAAAATTAAAATCAAAGCTCTCGGTGGCCCCTCCCCGAGAAAAAGAGATATTCTTGCCAATGCACTTTTCAGTGCAGAGATCAGAGTACTTCGGTACTTCACCCTTCATGATGGTTATCTGGCCCTAATTGAGGACGACGCCCATGCCGAGAAGCTCTTCTCGCAGGACGTCGTCCAGTCCTTGGAGAAGCTTGGTTTCTCCCCTGTACTCCCCGTAGACATGAAGGCGAAGCTCACGCTAGTCTTCAAAAAGCTAGACCGACAAGTTGTCAACGAGTCGGAGCTAGACATTGCGGAAGAGATCACCTCCTCCTTCCCCGACGCCCAAGTTGAGCACATTTTCATAATGAAGCTCAAATACATCATGAAGGTTAGGTTCTCTGACCACGCCATGGCCAAAAAAATCAAAGATAAGGGGATATACCTCTTCAAACTCTATGTTGCCCCCTGGCAAATCGAATTTGAGAGGTATACGCCCCTTAAGCAGTGCATGAACTGCTTCGGTTATGGCCACCTTAAAAACCATTGTAAGGCCGAGAAGAAGACGCGGTGCACCGAGTGTGGCTCCAGCACTCACTCATACAGGGACTGTAAAAGTCCAGTCAAAAAATGCCTAAACTGCAGTGGTGCCCACAGGACATTTGCTAACAGTTGCCCCACCCGAAAGGAGGCCATGAAGGTTTCCCAAGAGAAGCTTAGGGAGAAACTAATTGAGATTGAGGCTAAGCCATTTAGAGCTGTGGCCCAGAAAACTGCTCAGGAAGCAGTACATGCAACGACGAAGACCTGGAAACCACTCATTAACCAGGTCCGTCAAGAAATTAAACAGGTGAAGGCAGAGTCCATTCACCTAGCCCTCCCTAACGACCTCTCGAAGGAGATCCTTGTGGTCCTCCTGCATGCCCACATGCAAAATATCATTGCCCCTGAAAAGGGATTCAGGCATCATGCTAGGGTAGCACTGGAGGCTAATAACCTTCCTGCTCTCGACCTTGGGGAATCTGACTCTTGGGGTATCCTTAAGGTAATCAAACCACCATCCATGCCAGTTCAGGACCTGCCTGAACAGCAACAACCCCAGGCACCAATGCCGCAGCCCGTACAGGCCCAGGCAACGGAGCCCCGTCCTCTGCAGGCTCAATCAGCTGAGCCCCTGCCACAAAGGGCCCAGTCACTGGAGCCCCAGTCAGTTCCCCAAAACGTCGAAGACCTACCGGCACCCACCACCGCCATGGCCTCCCCCTCTCGTCAGTCAGTGAGACCCAAATACATCAGAATATCCCCAGTAGTCGACTCAGAGGATATCCTCTGCGATACCCCTGATGCACCCCCCCCCTACCCCAAACCTTACAGAACCCGCTGAAACTTACATTGACATAGAAGGAGAGGAGCGCCTCATGGACGGGACTGCAATACTCCCTGCCTATTATGGCATCCGCCTCTTCTCAGAGAACCCTGAAAGATACCAGTACTCTGACCCCACTGAAATTGGCACTGAAATCAAAAATAACCGAATAAAGTGGTTAACATCGAAAAGAGAGCATTCTAACATGGTCACAATTCAGAAGCTTCACAGCCACCTCAAGAGGGGCGACTTGCACATTTCCAATGCCATGATAGAATATAGCCAAGACTTCGACACACTAAACAACGGCTATTTTATTGAATAACAACATAATACACATGCAACACCATACATTACACTCACGCCTCACCATAATACAACACAATGTATTACACTGGACAACAAGGAAAGCTGAACTGTGCAACACATACAGAAGACACGACCCTCACATCATACTCATTAACAGCCATGGGCTCAATAACATCAACCCACTCAAGATTTACATGTACACCACCTACTCTTCCAACAAATCACAGGAAAGAAGCGATGGCGTAGCAATAGCGATCAGAAATGACATCACACACAAAATCATTAATAACTTTCACTCAGACCTATTGGCAGTCGAAATAAACACACCACAAGGACCCATTATACTAGCAACATTATACATTCCACCAAGAAGACCATACATACCAGAACCTGACATCTTGCAGCTCCTGAGGCACAATAAACCAATATACATCATGGGAGACCTTAACGCAAACCACCCTCTTTTTGGTTACAACCGCACAAACACTGTAGGCAGAGGCCTCGCCTCTCTCATACAACAAGGCAGACTCACACACCTCGGTCCACACACACCAACATATATAGCTTATAACACGGCAACAACACCAGACATAGTCTTAGCAAATCACAGAGCACAACTACACCACCACATCACAACAGACGATGTCACAACCAGCGACCACCTCCCGGTCATCCTAACACTTTCAACAAATCCCATCATGATCCCAACACAACCCCGAGAATCCTTCAAACATGCAAACTGGGAGGGCTTCAAACAAGCACTTGAAAACACACAACTAATTGATCTCGAGGGGCAACCCACACACACAATAAACACCCACCTTGAACAGTGGTACACAGACATACAGACGGCTCGGCAGGCCAACATCCCCAAAACAACATACAAGACAATCCCTCACTACAGAGAAACACATCGTCTGAAATTGCTTAAAATACAATACAGGCACCTACACGACCTTGCAATAACACGGGGCTGGGACGCACAACTACGCACACGATACAGAGAAATACGAACACAAATTACCCACGAAACTAAAGTAATGAACAAACAACACTGGGAAACACTTGTGCAAAGACTATGTCAAAACACAAAAGACCCCAAGAGATTTTGGAGTAACTTCAAAATGCTTATGGGATCGAACAAACAGACAACCACATACATATACAACACGCAAAGACAGAAGGTTGACACGGTGGAGGAGATGGAGCCTCTCCACAGGGAATTCTGGCAACAGAATTTCCAAATCCCCCCCGCCGAGAACGCCCGATTCGACCACACCACAGAGACCGAGGTTACAAACTACATACAACAACATAGAAACAGATTTCTCCCAGAGAACACCATCAGACTAAACACTCTCACCGAGGACAGTCCCCTCTCCACACCAATCACACCAGAGGAAATAACAAATACAATCAAACGCACCAAAAACACAACACCAGGAGCAAGCAACATAAACAAAACAATCATTGAACATCTTCCACCCAGAATGATCAGCAGACTACGCCATATCTTCAATGCAGCACTGGCAACAGGATATTTCCCTGATAAATTCAAACACGCCACTCTCACCTTAATACCCAAGCCAGGGAAATCTACACATGAGGTGGGGAACTACCGCCCCATCTCACTCTTAGAAGTCCCAGGCAAACTGCTAGAGAGGGTAATAACACAAAGACTCATCCCACACCTTGAAAACAACCAAATACACAACAGTAGGCAATACGGCTTTCGCCCACACAGAGGGACTGAGAGTGCCATCGCCCTCGCTTATGAGGAGATTGCTCTCGGTCTCGCTAACAAGCACCAGACGAACGCAATACTGCGAGACGTCAGCAAGGCCTTTGATAAGGTCTGGCATGACGGTCTCAAGTACAAATTAACACAACTACAGCTACCCACACACTTCACGCGCCTTCTCTGTAGTTTCCTGGATGACAGGACTGCCACGATACGCCTGGGAGCCCACCTAGGCACCCCCATCCACCTCAGAAGTGGAGTACCACAGGGAGGCGTTTTATCGCCAACCCTCTATATCCTGTATACAGCTAATCTGCCAGAACCAACACCATACAGCAACTATATTTCATATGCAGACGATATCACACAGATTATCACACACCCCTCTAAATCACAACACTTCATGAAACGAACAACAGAAAGAGCTATACAGAACATCAACACCTTTGAGCACCACTGGAAAATACAGACAAACATAAACAAATTCAAACTCATACCCATAGCACGTAGAAATTCACAACCAATCACAATCAACAACACCAACATTCCATACACTAACACAGGAACCATTCTCGGACTACAGTTCACAAGCACAGGCTTCCTCACACACGTCAAACACAGAATAACACAAGCACAAATAACACTAACCAAACTAAAACGCTTTTCATGCTGCACACCACAAACAAAACTCAGACTTTACAAAACAACTGTCAGACCTATTCTTGAATACACAGCTATCCCGCTGGTTGCAATATCAAACACACAAAAACTCCGAATGCAATCAGTACAAAACAAAGCACTACTCTGGGTACACGGCGCAACATATCAAGACCGAATTTCCGCAGAAACACTACACAGAATATACAGCATGGAACCACTGAACACACGCATACACAGACGAGGCAAAAACACCTGGGCCCGACTACGCGAACAACAAGACGAACATTATAACAACATCTTTGAAAAACACGCAAACACCCACACAAACCACGCTTGGTGGCCCAGAACACTACCAATCACAGAACACGAAACACCCACACCGATGTACGCACACACAAATACACACACCGCCCCTTAATTGTGACCATGACCATGTCTTTGTTAATTTTTAAGTTGTTAAAGGCTAAAAAAACACAAATAATAGAAAAAACAATAAAATCAGAAGTTACCCTCAGAATCCCCAAAGGATTGGCTAAACCATGTTGCACAGCGCCTAAAATAAGGACATCAAAGTGAGCAACCATCGGTCCTGCCAGCTCCCATGCGTGCGACACGGATTAGCCAATCACGGGGGAGAGAGGGCTGGCCACCTTGCCGCCTCTCGAAGCTATAAATTCGGCAGCAGTGTTACCACGGCTTGTCACTTTGCCCGCCTCGGCCCGCCTCGGCCCGCCTTGGCCCGCCTAGTGGTCGTGGGATCAGTGCCGACGAACTATAGACGGAGAGATTTCAAGGACTGAACATCTTACAAACTTACTACGGACTCTTGACTCGATTGCCTGTGATTATGGGAGTGCACACGTGCAATTGCATAAGGCAGACACGCGAGTCGGAGGACGAGTAAGATGGAGATGTTCTACGGAAGAAAAGGAGAAAAAAAAAAAAAAAAAAAAAATACTCCTATTAAAAAAAAAAAAAAAAAAAAAAAAAAAAAAAAAATAATAATAATAATAATAATAATAGCCTTATTCTCAATGTCATGTACCTTGTAACCCTATCGTACTGTTGTTGACACAGCTACCCTTCCATTCATTCGTAATTTATGTTAAGTCAATTCACTTTTGTTCGCTTGCCCTTGTTTTGTTCCGTGTGTTACTGTTTCTGTTCTTGTTCGTGTTCGTGTTCCTGTTCTTTTTTTTTTTTTTTTGTTCTTGCATTTGTTTGCTCTTGCTTGCTTGCATGCTTGCTTGCTTGCTTTTTTTTTTTTTTTTTTTTTTTTTTTTTTTTTTTCACTTCACCATTATTTATATGTAACATGCTCCCTTTTCGTTCCCTCCCCATTGCTAGTCAGACCTAGTTGTCAAGAAGTCACTCCCCTACGAATGTTATCACATATGCCACTTTATTCGTTTATCGAAACCCATTAGCCACATTAACTCATCTCATCTCATCTCACCCTTTCCCCTCCTGCCTCTGTCTAGTATGTACTTCCCCCTCATCATCCATCACCTACGTTTTTTGTATTACCTCTATATCTCTCGCTCTGCCCCTGGAACTCCCCAGCCTCTTTCTTCTTTGTTTTGCCTTTTACCTTGCATTGTAAAATTAAATTAAAAAAAAAAAAAAAAAAAAAAAAAAAAAAAAAAATTGTAGTCATTAGTCTATTAATTTATTCCATTAATCCATTTGCTAATCCTATTTATTTAATAATTAGTCGTTTCTCGTTAATTAGTTCCATATTCAACTCACAAATATGAAAATTAAAATCAATAAAAAATCATTAAACGTTAAAATAAACCTAAAAAAAAAAACAAATACATATATATATGATTATATATATATATTAACAAGAAAGAGAGGTGTTTACTTTTAATTTAACTAATATAATCTCACTATTCGTTATGGCCAGCACTTCAATAATCATATAACTCAAATTCAAATACCCCCCCCCCCCCCCTCCTCGAACCCCAGACATGACCAAGAGATAAAGATTCACCACCATGCAAGGGGCTTTCGCCCCCCTACTTTCATAACCTCTAACTTCCTTATATTTCAACACTTTACCTTCTCCCCCTCCTTGGATTTCTTCACCTCTTTACTACGTTAATTGCCTAATTGCCTACCACGGCTAGTCACTTTGCCCGCCTCGGCCCGCCTAGTGGTCGTGGGATCAGCGCCGACGAACGATAGACGGAGAGATTTCAAGGACGGAACATCTTGAAATCTTGCCACGGACTCTGACTCGATTGTCTGTGATTATGGGAGTGCACACGTGCAATTGCATAAGGCAGACACGTAGATGTTCTACGGAAAAAGGGAGAACCCCCCCAAAAAAAAAAAAAAATTGCCTTAATTGTTTTTGTTCCCTTGTGTTCCTATGTTATGTGTTCTTATGTTGTGTTTTCTTACCCTCGACCTGCTAATAGTGCGTACATAATGTGTGCGTATGCGTGTGCATACACGCATGTATGTATGTATATATGTATAATTATATATATATATATATATATATATATATATATGTGTGTGTGTGTGTGTGTGTGTGTGTGTGTGTGTGTGTATGTGCGTGTGTGTGTGTATATATATATGTATATATATATGTATATATATATATATATATATGTATGTATGTACACATTTTTTCGTTCATTACTACTGCACTTTTCTCTTGTTTACTGTTTCAACCTTGTTTCATTACTGTCCTTGTTTTTTTTGTGTGTGTCCTTTGATGCCCGTTCACCATTTAATTACTATTATTATCATTATTATTCTTAATACTTTTTATGCTCTCCTTTCGTCCCCTCCCTCTTTGGAAAGTCAGACCCAGTTGTCACAGCAATCCCTTCCCCAACAGGTGATAACCTATACACTTGATCCGGTTCTTACGGCAGATATCCATACCCCCATTTTTGGCACCATTCCACCATAACATCATCACCCTCCACCCTTTACTGGCTTAGCACTTTCTCCTCCATCATCCATTTTGTTCGACATGTTATTTCTATGTTTCTGCTACGTCTATATAAAAACACAATATAAAAGTACTTAATATAAAATCAACTAAAAAGTAGAAATAAATAAAACAAACAAAAAACTTTTCTTGTTCTAGTTCACTTGTTCAGCCTTAAAGTAAAAAATAAAAATACAAAATAACAAAATTTAAAAATCCACAAAAATACTTGTCCTTGTTCTAGTTCAATTTAAACTCCTCGTTAATTATAATCAATAACTATCTCTGTTCACTTGTTTTTGCCAGCATAAAATAACAATAACATACAAAAGTATAAAAATAAAATCACAAATAAGTTCACTCACCTTAACTCTTGCCTCCTTCCTATCCAAATGAAGATAACGGAACCAAGGAATGACATGCAAGGGGTGTCGCCCCCCGCTTTTAATCTGCCACTTCTCTCATTTTCGCCACTTTACTTTCCCTCCTTTACTGTGTGTGTGTGTGCGTGTGTGCATGTGTGTGTGTCTGTGTATATGTATATATATATATATATGTGTATATATATACATATATAAAAAAAAAAAAAAAATATATATATATATATATATATATATATATATATATATATATATATATATATATGTAAGCTGAGGAACCCGTCCTCGTGCACCATTGCAGCATACAACTCCAAAACGAAGTGTATACCTCTTAGTCTGCCGTCTTAATGAGCTTGCTTACCTGGCCTGGGCTGTTTCTCCCCATACATAAGTAACTAAATAATGTCTGTGGGGTATCTTTCGCAGCCCAATTTTATTATTTTATCATACTTTCTTTTAATAAGTCTTTTACTTGGTTTTAATTATACGAACCAGGTATATTTTACTTGCATTATAGAGGCGATCAGCGGATTACCACATGAAACAAGTGGCCACACTGATTTGCGTTTCGAAACAACCGCGGCAGCATGTTTCGCACACACTGTGTACACGAACAATAAATCAGTCTGCTCCGAGACACCGAGGTGTTTCTTTCTCCTCCCAAGGAACTTAGTGACATACCACAACCGTCACAGTTCCATACCTAAGAGATCAGTAGTTGGCTGCTCATTTTTATTCAAACATCTATCTTACGCTGTATGCCTGTTCTTAAACGCTTCACGAACTAAATGCATATTTTACAAGTGTCTCCAATAATAATCGGTTGTTCACACAAACGGTTTTAGCCGGATTTTATGAACGAGCTGGCGAGGTATTACCGCTCGCTACCACCCACCTACCACTGTCTCGCCACGCTACGTTCGTTCCCGTATAACCCCAGGGGTACTCTTTCACGGGGCCATGCTAAAGAATTTGTTTGTTGCACTATTGTAACCTTAAAAGTATTAGACATGGGAATAAATAGTGCAATAATTGCATGAGAGAGACGGTATACCTCTCTCACACACACACACACATATATATATATATATATATATATATATATATATATATATATATATATATATCCGTATGTGTGTGTGTATATATATATATATATATATATATATATATATATATATCCGTATGTGTGTGTATATATATATATATATATATATATATATATATCCGTATGTGTGTGTGTATATATATATATATATATATATATATATATATATATATATCCGTATGTGTGTGTGTGTGTATATATATATATATATATATATATATATATATATATCCGTATGTGTGTATATATATATATATATATATATATATCCGTATGTGTGTGTATATATATATATATATATATATATATATATATACACACATACGGATATATATATATATATATATATATATATATATACACACATACGGATATATATATATATATATATATATATATATATATACACACACACATACGGATATATATATATATATATATATATATATATATATATATATTTACACACACATACGGATATATATATATATATCCGTATGTGTGTGTGTGTATATATATATATATATATATATATATATATATATATATATTTACCACCTTAGCTATCTGCTTAGGCGTGGCCAATCGCGATTACTGAGCTTTACATATAGTGGACATAGTACAGAATTATGTGACAACACTAATTGTACAAGGTAAATTAAAAGTATAAATCATACAAAAGAATATTACGTTGATATACTTTTGCCACTGTGTTTACATCACACTGTTCTTTGTTGATGGCATTTTAACATTTAGGGTATAGCAAGAGTATATCTTCCAATGTATCGGAAGGAAAGAAATATTCACATAGTTTTTTATAGCTCATGTTAGTTGGTCTGAAAAGCCGCATCACATGACAAAAGAGATATAGTGCTCAAGCGTTCGCTTGTTTTCTTCGTTACACAATCTACATCTAGGTTCATCAACACTTCTTGTACCGTGCAGTTGCTAGTACATTCTGTAACCTAAACCCACAGGAGGGCTTGCTGTATCATACTGATCATAGAGTTTTATGGTACACCTTTTTAGGCCTCTGAGTGTTCGTCAAACCTACCAGTTCTTCCTTATGAGAAATTTTCAGTATATGTGCAACCCTAGCAAGAGGCATCTTAAGATCAATATTCACAGTATCTTTGCTGCAGGCTTCCTTCGCCAATTTGTCTACGTGGTCGTGCTTGCGTATGCCAGCATGAGATGGTATCCATACAAATTGAATGTTGAAATTACGCTCTGTTGCATAAGTTACGCTACGCTTAAAGCAACTCACATTTTCCTCATCGCCACCTGATTCCCGGGCACGGCAAAGGTCGCGGGCTCGCGCCACGCAGCCGGCCGGGGGCCGCCGGGGTAACCATTCCCCGTGCCGCCCCGCTTCTCGGTCGGTTTGTGGCCCTGCCCTTCACACAGGCGACCGCTCCCGTCTAGACGTCCGGAATGGTTTCCGAGTACCGCCCCCCCCCCCCTCACTGAGGTGAAACAACCTTTGGATGGTTGCTTCAGAGGGATGAAAGGAACCAGCTGGCAAAAGGACAAAACCCCCCTTCCCTCACTGAGGTGAAACAGCCTTTGGATGGCTGCTTCAGAGGGAAGGGGGAAACACTTTGAAAAGACACAGGTCCTTTCCTTCCTCACTGAGGTGAAACAACCTTTGGGTGGTTGCTTCAGAGGAATGTAAGGAACTGCCTGGCAAGAACGCAAAACCTCCCTTCCCTCACTGAGGTGAAACAGCCTTTGGGTGGCTGTTTTAGAGGGGAGGGTGAACTACTTTGAAAAGACACAGGTCCTTTCCTTCCTCACTGAGGTGAAACAACCTTTGGGTGGTTGCTTCTGAGGGATGAAAGGAACCAGCTGGCAAAAGTGCAAAACCTCCCTTCCCTCACTGAGGTGAGGCAGCCTTTGGATGACTGTCTCAGAGGGAAGGAGGAATCCCTTTGAAAAGACACAGGTCCTTTCCTTCCCCACTGAGGTGAAACAACCTTTGGGTGGTTGCTTCAGGGGAACGAAAGGAAGTGCCTGACAAGAACGCAAAACCTCCCTTCCCTCACTGAGGTGAAACAGCCTTTGGGTGGCTGTTTTAGAGGGAAGGGGGAACTACTTTGAAAAGACACAGGTCCTTTCCTTCCTCACTGAGGTGAAACAACCTTTGGGTGGTTGCTTCAGAGGGATGAAAGGAACTGCCTGGTAAAAGTGCAAGACTCCTCTTCCCTCACTGCGGTGAACCAACCTTTGGGTGGCTGCCTCAGAGGGCTGAGCAAAAGGGCTCCAAACAATGATGTCTCGTAGGTGGAAGGGCATCCCCTCTGGTCTCTCCCCAGGGGTTTACACCTACCCACGCGTTTGCCGTGCGTGGCAGCCTTGTGCGCTGTGGAGACGGGAGTCCTGGAGGTTGAGCGATGCCGTGAACGAGTACGCCCTGCGGCTAGCAACACGCCTCTTTGGTCCTCTATTCCAGCAAGACAGGCGGCCTGATCCCGGCCCGGTCACGGTCAATCGGCTGGTCTCCCCCAGGAGGCTAGGGTCAAGCAGTCATGCCGCCATTGGCACTCACAATGGTCCGTGAGTGCCGTCACAATGGCTATTGGCTGCGTATATCCTCTCATCACTCCTGTTGCTGTTAGACACTGGTTCTGACACTCAGCTTCCCCTTGTTGGACTCCGTGGTGGGTGGGGGCGTGAGAGGATGAAGCACTTACCAATTCATGGAAAAAACAATCAAACACCCCCCACAGACTGAACTTACAGTTGACGAACCGCGCAAGGCCCAGACCACGGTAGTCACCATGAAGGCATATGCGCCTTCCGGTGGCAAAAGAAAGCCCCAAGCACAGGATGACACTGTCACCCCTGCTGCTAAGGTGGACAAGACCGAAGCCAATGGGTCTGTCCACCGAATAGTCAAAGATCTTGACTCGCGAGCTGGCCTCTCCAGGCCAGCAGCTAAGCCAGGGAGGCCCCTGAGTTCACAGACGGCCTCCCCAACTGAGAGGGGAGAGCAGGCTGAACCAGCCGCATCAGCTCCTGCCTCCTCAAACAAGCCCGAAAGCCGAAAGGGCGGGCCGAAGCGTCCGAGGCCGGATACCGACTCTGATGAAGAGTCGGGACCCCCTAAACGCTTCACCCAGTTCAAAGTGCCAGCTAAACCCGAAGGCTTCGACAATGCCTACCAATTGGTCAGGGCATTGCAGTTGCAACGGAAAATCCGGTTGTCGATCCGGGTCGCCCGAGATCAGGGCATAATCATAATGCCCAAAGATCAAGCTACCTTAAATTTCCTCCGGGAAACGAAGGAGCTAACTGATGGGAGAAAAGTGAGTCTTTCCCCACTAAGTCCCGAGGAAAAGAGAACCAAGATGGTGCTACTTGGCTTCTCAGTCTCGTACGATGTGGAGTTGATCGCTTCACACCCACAGGTCGTGCAGGCTTCCCGAATGTCGAAGGGGAAGACCCCAACCAGGCAAGTCCTGGTGACCATGAAAGGTGCCCCAACCACTACCCTTGATCTGGGTAACTGGGGCACCTACAACCTTCGAACGTATGTGCCAGAACCACTTCGGTGTTTCAAGTGCCAGAAATACGGTCACCACAAGGCTAACTGTACAGCCAAGCCTAAATGTGGTGTCTGTAGCAAGGCACACAACACAGAGGTATGCCTCAAGGCATAGAAAGAGGAAAAGAGGGACACAACAGCCAAATGTCCCAACTGTGCCAAGAAGCATCATGCCTGGAGCCTGACTTGCTCTGTCAGGAAAAAGGCGGCCCTCAGGCGACAAGAGGTTGCTCAAAACCGATCAGACTTTGTTCCTGCCCCACCGGGCACCCATGTCTGGGGAAGGAACAAAAGCGAAAAGGCCCCCCGACCTCCTAAGAGGAAGGAAGCTGCCCCCCAGCCGACACCGGATGTCTCCAACAAAAAGGAGTTTCCGACAATGCCAAAGGTGCAGAAAAAGAAACTAAAGAAAAAAGTTTCTAAGAGCACCACAAAAACCTCCCCAACAGATGATCATCTCCTCTTTGACGAGGACGATATGACTCTCCTGTTAACTGCTGTTGTCACAGCAGTAGCAACAGCCCTGGGGAGGTCGAGTGAGGAGGCCGAGAAGGCAGTTTCGGTCGCCATGACGGCAATGACCCAGACTGTCGCAGCCCTGAAGGGAAGAAAGCTGGCTAGAGAAAAACCAGCCTCACCCTCACCCCAGGACGAGACTCCCCTCCCCACTCCAAACCAGGCCATGCCTTCACAGGCAGAGCCAAAACAGGCTGAATCTGTGCAGCCAGAGCCAGATCACGCTGACCTTGCCCAGGCAAGGCCAGCAAGGCCAGCCAAGAAAAAGCCTGAGAGAAAAGCCGAACCAACCAATGCAGAGCTACCAAAGGCTCTCCACCCCCCAGTGGACCCAAGGATAGCCTGACAACAGACGAGGAGCCCTCAACCAGCGAGGACCTCGCAATGGAGTTGTCAGACTCCGACGATGTCTCTGATGTAACTATCACTGAGTAACATCATGACACACCATCTAAGCATCTTACAGTGGAACATCAATAGCTTCTCTGCAAAGAACGCTTTTCTCCAAGCAGTAGTGCGATCAAGGAACATTGACATTGTCATGCTCCAGGAGACATTAACAGTGGACACTGTTCGCTTCTCAGGGTACCATGCCTTCACACTGCCACGAACACCTGGCAAGAGAGGCTTGATCACCCTTGTGAGAGCAACAATCCCCTGCTCCGCAATAGCCGATGCATCGCACTGTGGAGACGATGTTGAATCCCTTGCCGTCGAGGTTCACCTGGCCGGGGGGCCCCTCAAACTGTACAATGTGTACAGCCGGCCACGCTGTAAAAGCTTAGACATCAGCCAGGTCTGTGCTTCTGCTGCACACGACCGAGTGATCATAGGGGGAGACTTCAATGCACACCACCCCATCCTGGCTCCCTGCCGGGCACCGGATGCGGCCGGCTATCACATAGCCGACGTGCTAGAGACATTCCCTGAGATCGCTCTCCTCAACACCCAAGAGCCAACGCATGTCAGAGGAGGGGTCCTAGACCTCACCCTGGCCACTGCGACTCTGGTGGGGAGGATTGGCTGGTATGTCGATGAGACCGTCACAAGTGACCATTATGGCACTATAACTACCCTCATGGATGCTGGCCCAGCCGAAATCCTAAGACCGAATCCAAGATGGAAAACAGACAAGGCCAACTGGCAGGCGTTTCAAAACGCCTTGGCCCTCTGTCTGAGATGCAACAATCCCCCACAAAGCGAAAATGTGGAAGTGCTCGAAGCCAGCCTGCTAAACGCCATTAATGAAGCAGCCTCACAGACCATACCCAAAACTCGGCCTGGGTCCAGAAGTCACAAAGACGCCTGGTACTTCAATGACGAGATCAGAGAGGTCAACCACAGGGTGAACATGTGCCGAAAACTATTCCGAAGGCAAAGAACCCCTGACAACCTATCCCTCCTAAGGGAAGCTGTCACGGATGCCAAGGAAACTGCCAACAGAGTCAGGCAGGAAAAGTGGCTGGAATGGTGTGAGTCCTTCGACCACCAAACCACCCTTTCAGAGCTGTGGCAACGGGTCAAGCGAGCTACCAGCCGCTCAGCCCCGAGGTGCACCCATCACGACCCCCAAGCAGAGGCTAACAGACTGGCGCACGAGTTCTCTGCGAGAACGAGCAGCAACAGTCTGCCAGCCGAGCTGAGGGCAAGACAAGAGCGTCTACAGCCAGACAGACACGCTCAGATCAGAGAAAGGGCAGCCGAACCCGATAACTCAGACGTTATCTTTTCTCTGAGGGAGCTAAGGAAAGCCTATAAAACCAGTTCCAACACAGCCCCGGGCTCTGATGGGATCTCGTACCCCATTATCTCCCATCTAGGACTAGCAGGTGAGCGTGCACTCTTGCAACTCATCAACAAGTATTGGGAAACTTCCACTCTACCCCAGAGTTGGAAGAGGGCTACCGCCCCATCTCTCTGCTCAGCTGCCTGGCCAAGACGGCCGAGAGGATGGTACTAAACCGGCTTCAATGGAAAACGGGACCCCCGCACGAACACCTCCACGGGTTCACAAGGGGCATGGGCACAGCACACAGCTTAGCCACGCTCTTAAGCACAATCAGCAAGGGCCCAGCTGTGGTGGTATTCCTTGACCTGGAGAAGGCTTTTGAACTGGCAAGTCCGCTTGCCATTCAGGAAAGCCTGATCCAGAAGGGAATCAGAGGAAAGCTCTTGGCTTGGATAGGTGACTACTTCAGGAACAGGACTGCCAATGTCAAATTCCAGGGTCACCTATCGCAGCACATGCCGCTCGAAAATGGAACGCCACAGGGTGGGGTTCTCAGTCCAGCCCTATTCAACACTTTAATGTCCTGCATCCTCAACATAAACCTCCCAGTGGGGTGCCAGATCATCTCGTATGCAGACGATCTCGCTATCACCTCCACTGGACCACGCAGCCAGAATAAAGCCCAGCGTTGTCTGGACCTCGTGTCAGAGGAGTGTTGTAGGACAGGACTAAAGATCTCTGCTGCCAAATCCAAAGCCATGGCTCTGAGACAGAGAGTTCAGGCACAAGACTGAAAATCCAGGGAGTAGAATTAGAATGGGTCAAGGACTACCTATACCTTGGGGTAAGGATAGACCGGACCCTCTCCTTCCATAAGGAGGTCCAGTACCTGGTTGACCGAACCAAAGCAAGACTGTCCGTCATGAGAGCAATGACTGGGAGACGCATAGGGGCCAGACACAAAGTACTAAGATCATTCTATGTACATGCTGTCCGGCCCATTGTGGACTATGCCTCAGTCGCTCTAATTGCTGCAAAGAAAAAGCACACAGACAAATTAGAAACAGTCCAAAATGAAGCTGCCAGGATCATTCTGGGTGCCCCGAGGTGGACGAAGGTCCTCAACCTCCTGATGGAGGGAAAACTTCTCCCCCTGGACTCACGAATCGATCTAACGGCAACACAATTCCTGTCAAAGGTCATCCAGGCTCCCAGGAACACAAGCCTAAGACAAAAAATAGTCAGATGCCTCGAACAAGACAACGAGCTCGTTGCAAACAATTCCTGGCTGTCTCATACAGCCAGGGTGTTGATACGCCATCAGCTCAAAGAACAGCTTCTTGCTAAGGGCATGGACTCCCCCCACCCCGACTTTGCCGAAGCCCCGCCGTGGGCACTGAGCCTGATAGAGTTCAACATAATGAACCTGTCAATGAAAAAGAGCCTATACCCCATGCCTAGCCTAAAGGCAGAAGCCCACAGGGTCATTGCAGCCATCACTCCTCCGGGTAGTAGAACATACTACACGGATGGATCGGTCGATCCCTTGAGCCACACTGCAGGCGCCGGCTTTGCAGCTAGGGATGCCACGCGATCCATGAGGGTAACAGACAACGCCTCCTCGCTACAGGCAGAGGCAGTTGCAATCATGGGAGCCCTAGGCCACGCGTCCCTAAGGGAAGGACACGTGGTCATACACACAGACTCCAGGGCAGCCATTGACTGTCTTCAGCACAGCTCACCCACAGACAACATCTACCTACTGACCACGATTCCAACTGGGTCCCAAGCCACATCGGCATCAGAGGGAACGAGCTTGCTGACAGACTAGCCGTCGCTGGCAGGGGTATGCCCCCAAATCCCATGACGATAAAACCGAGCCGAAAATAACTTATGGAGAAGTGTGCCTTGGTCGGTCGTACCTTCCTACGGCAGCTCCACAGAGAGGAAACGAGAACCTCCCCCTCGGCCAGCTGGTACTCAGACGCCACAGGCTATGAACCACTGGCACTCTCTGAAGTAAGCAACAGAGGTACCGAAGTCATTCTTCACAGAATGCGCCTAGGTTACCACTGTGCATGGCAGATTATCCCAACAATCGAACGCGATGAATGGTGCTGCAAGCACTGCGGCGAGCCGAACGCCACACTAGTCCATTACCTAGAAAATTGTGACCATACACAATTCCTGAGACATGGACCGCCCACAACAGCCGCCGTGCTGGTAAAGAGGCTATGCGAAATGCTTAAACCATGGTGGCAGGAGCGCTTGCTGGCAATCCCGCCGCCACGGTAAGCACCGAGTGTCAGACAACTCAATGAGACAGCCGTAAAAAGCTGACACAGGCCGGGCCATATCTAGAAGGCCCGGGCGAAGCTAGAACTTCGCAAACCCCCCCCCCCCCCACCTGATTTGAAAGAACTTAGTGTCGGAAGAATCACAGAAAACTACTGCAGACATTAAGATTCCGTTGCAAGGAGTAGACCTGCCAACTCCGTTTGTGTAGTGCTGGCTTAATTGTGCACGCTCATATCAACTCGATGTTGCAGTAGGCCATTTTTGTAAACAGCACAAGCACAACCAGCTTTGTATCCAGACTGTACGGATCCGTTAGCGTAACACTCGTATACATCATTGCCCATAAATTGTGTTTTTTTTACCGTTTTAGTACGCAGTTAGGTACACTGTTTTTTGCGGTAGACATGTAAGGTTCACAATCAACTTTGAATTTCTCCATGGGAGATTGAATTTTGTAATGTTCATACAGAGGATAATCCCCATGGCTTCATTTTGCACTACTTTTAAGGTACCTATTTCTGATTACTTATGCTACAACAAATGCAGTTCATGGTAGTCTACAACTGATCTTATAAAAGCCAAGTACAACAGTCTAGCGAGCTTAGCATTGATGCCATGTTCTCTTCCGACAAGAACTTTCAACGGTTTCAATATCTCCCAGATATTGAAAGCTTTAGAGACTTGATCCTTTAAAGAAAGGATCAGGTCTGCATCCTTTACGTTCACCCCGAGATATTTATACTTATCCTCTCTTGTGATGATGCTCTGGCATATGTCATCAGCATATTATATACTGGATTCACCTTCCCCAAGTGGAATATCTGCCACCAGCTTGTGCATGAGGACACTGAACAGCATAGGATTGAGAACTCCTCCCTGTAGCGTTCCAAGTTCAAAATATTATGAACTGGAACTTCTCACTCCACTGAACAAGACACTTGCAGATTTGTTTGAAAGATACATTCTATTCCAGCTCAATAATTTACCCCGAATGTCAAAACTTACTAATTATTCTAGGATAACTTCTTTATTTGCAATGTCAAAAGCTGACTTAAGGGAAAGAAAAAACAGTGTGCTTCCCTCGATTAGAGTTTGAAACCTGTACCTGAGTCCGTTGAAAATTATCCTTTCTAGAACTTTGCATGAACATGAGGTAAGTGAAATTGGGCGATATTTATCACCGCATCCAGGGGCCAGGCAGAATACCTTGCACCTGTACAGGTGCAAAAGGGAATTACCAGGTACCTGAGTTATAAGGCGGTGGACACTATAAGTAATTGCATCCTCGCCTGTGTCGGACGATTTTCCATTGATTATTGCATTGTTCAGTTCCCACTCAGTAATATCAGCAAAGTCTGAAGCGTCGGTATCAGAACATACAATCTCAATGGCAAATTTCCTCTGACATTGAGCTGTTATTGTTCATGCTTTGTATTAATTGTCCTAAGTGTTCATTTCTGAGTTTTTAAAACCTGTAGATTTTGTTAGCCTTAAGAAACTGAATAAGGTTGTCACGAGTATTGCCCTGCTTGTAGATAACAAAAAGCTCCTGAACTCGCTTTTGTTCCATTGATAATGTAGTGTTACCGGTCCTCTTAGATTGTTTGGAGCGTTGGAAGTTGAAGGTTTTCTTACCTCCATGTTTCTGAAGACTGACCACTCAGTTTATCTTGCACATTTTCCATGAAGTTCTTTGGTATAAACACCTTGATGCATAAAAAAATAAACTACGAGCAAGAGCTGGAAGATCTGGTTCCTTTGGAAAAGGTACCAACCCCATACAGAGGTCTATAAGGGTCTGTATCCATGTCATGCAAATGTTTTTTTTTTTTCTCTCTCTTTAAAAAATCAACGTTCCTTTACATAACAGTCTAGGATATCAAGATGTGCTGTGTTACCTTGTTCAACCTTTAGAACCTTGTGATCCATCTGGCCATGTCTGCCATGCTGCAAATATTCCTCGCATTCTTGAGGATAAGTGGTAGGAAATGGGGGGGGGGGGGGGGCAGAGGGCACTCCGACATGGGAGTAGAGCCGACTCCAGGACTTTATGTCTGCAGTAAATTTTCCCTCTTCTATGCCCTACGTTGTTAAGGTCATCTCTTTTTCACTACACACATTAGCTTTAAATCTTTTAAGACTTTCATACAACACTGAAACAGGATTTGTGTAAGAAGACAACGTGGGTAGTTTAAGGATTTGTCAAGCTTCAACACTTACTAGAATCACAAAAAGGCAAAATTGTCTTTTACAATTTTTTACCTGAATCCAACCAACACTGGCTTACGATGTACCCATTCCCAAACGCTGCAGTACTACCGAAGACATCAGCCAACACAACTAAATTTTGTATGCCGTCATTCATCCAGTAACCTGCTAGATTCTACAGTTTCCACTTACTAGAACACATATAGCAAACCAATGGTTAATGGTTAATGGTTAAAAGCAAAATAAATGTGCTAGACATCTAAGGTCATGTAGCACTATAGTAAATGGTAGTGAAGGGTGGTTGAGTTAGTGATTAGTTGTCAAAGTTGGGCAAAGGAATTGACGAGTAAATGGGTTGCCACAAAGAGGACGAGAAGGAAGGAGGAACAGACGGGAGAGGGAGGAAAGGGGGAAAGGCAAAGGAGAAGACTCTGGGAAACCGCGATAGCGTGTACAACCAAAGCCTCTGTGGATCTGGGACCTCATCTTAAGGTTGGGTAAGGTAATATATAGAGGTTAGATCAAGTGAAGGATGTATATGCATTTGAGGGATGAAAACAGATTATTTAAGAATTTTGTAGAGATGGGGGTAGTAGAAGGACGGGGGCATGTGGAAGAGGGAGTAGTGTTGAGGAAGGTAGTGTTATGGGGAGGTGGACAATAAGGTTGTAAGGTAGTAATAAGGGAGGATGGGGTAGTTGATGAAGAAGGTTGTGGGGGTATAGTTGTTGAAGTTGAGCATGTTGGGAGTAGAAATGTCTCCTGGGGTGTTGATTAGGGTGGATACTGTACTAGTCGGCATTGAGGAGGGGGTATTAGTTGTAGTGTTCAGAGCCGTGGTCAAAGGAGAGCCTGGGGTCAGGGAATCGGGCGAGTTTGAATTGGTGGAGCTATTTGATGAAGAGGCAAGCCCCATTGCCTCTAATAATGGTATATGTTAATGATTAATGGTTAATGGTTATTCATTGTTGGACATGATAAGCCTGGAGCATGTTGGGGAGAGAAACGGTCCACCCCTCAGGGTCGCTTGAGGGGTAAGGGCTAGACAAGCAGGGGAATACCGTGCCCATGGCTCCCTCAGGCCGTTCATGACTGGCACAAAGTCAGCCTTTCATCCTTTCAGCACGGCTCTCACACCTTAGGAAGTGGATAGTAGAAGGGGTTGGTGAAGGGACAGAAACGAAAAAGTAGGAGGGGGAAAAAAAGACCATGCAAAATTTGTTGAGTCGAGGGCTGAGTCCCAAGGTTGGGGAGTTCCCCAGCATTGGGTCCCAGTCTCCGCCTCCTAAGCCCCCCCACGACAGCAACGGGGGGGGGGGGCATATAGCAAACCAAACTGGACCACTAAATCAAAGTTTTAAAGTTTCCTAGTAACAGTTATAGAACAAACCACAATTTGGAGTTTCACACAGATGCTACTCACAATCTGAATACTTTTCTTTCTGGACAGCATCAGCTTCAAACTTGCACTTGCACACTTGTTCCCCTTCCTTTTCCAAAACATGCATAAATTGTACCAACTTCATAATTTAACTTTTACCTAATTTTGTTTATAAACCTTGGTATTTTAATAAAGAAATACATTTTTGCCAACTGTTAATTTTACATTTCCATAAAAAAAATAAAAAAATCGTTCAATGTTTACATGATCAAGTTTCGGTACTTCATATGTGTTTTATAGATTTTTCTTAGTATGCACACCATACAAACTACCTGTGTTTCTTTCGTTGGGTTGGAGATAGCATAGCCCTACTATGCCTTCAGCTACCAAAAATACTCGGCTGGCGACTTCAGACCCAATACCTGCAGCCTTTCTCGTATTGACTTTGCTTATACTGCTTAGGGTTTTTAATTTTTTATTGATTGATTTATTTTTTAGTTATCATTTTTTGCCGGGTGTCTACCCATATTACTTCAGATCGATCAGCGGAGGCCCCATGCCTGTCACTGGTTGCTGTTCATCGGACCTTTCTTTATTGTGCAGCTGCACAATCTGAAATGACTGTTTTCCTCACAAAAACACGACACGTTGATGTGGCATAGCCCCAAGTAAATGTTATTCTTGAGGCTGACGATAGTGCAATCATCTTATTCACACTAAAATAAGGTTAAAGGATGGTTAATCACATAGGTTGAAGAGATAAAAAGTATATCCCATATTCTAAAAAAAAAAAAAAAACAAAAAAAAAAATGTAATTTTAAATCAATTACCACTGAAACTCAGTCTTTCGAAGTCTTGTCTAGTGTCAAATTGTTAACTAATGAGTCTTGTGCAACTGCATAGCATGGAGTCGGCACTGACTCACCTCAAACTGGTGTGGTCGAGTTTTGAAAGCCCGTTGACTTACTTGAAAACTGGCGCTTCGGGCCGTAGACTTTGGTAGTATCGGGCGTTTCTGTAGTTTTGTTTTCCAATTTTAAGCGGTTTCGTTATGTTATCAAAACTATTTCAGTCTGTTTTACCCCGTAATATCCGTGATATACTTCACGCCCTGCCCTGCTATCGGATCTATCAAATAAAGATTGTTGGCTGCATTTGGTACAATCGAAATCACTATATATCTACAGTCCGCATTTTTTCTTTTAGAAAATAGTATTTTTCTTAGAAAGAATTACCGAAGAAGAGAAGGAAAAGGAAAAGGGGGAGAAGAAAAGACCATTGCAAATTTCTCTGAGGCGTGGGCTGAACTGATCCCTTGCACCACGATTTTGTTTATTGTTGTAAGATGGTCTGCTCTCCCGTTCTGGCTGCCCATGCTGGAGGACTGATCGCTACCTGTCACTCGTCTTGTTTTGCTTTATTTTGTTTGATTTCCTCATTTTTTATTTGCTTTTATTGTTTTACTTTAGTGTCCCCTTTTCATCTGGTTTTCTGTAATCAACTTATTTTATAATTTAATTACGAGACAGTCTTGTAAACTTATTTTTATTGGCTTTTATTCCTTTTGGTATTCTAAATATTCCATAAACTTTTAAAGTCTCGGTTTTTACTTCGTTTTTATTTTTGAGCTTTAGGGGAAACGTTTCATACATTTCGTTTATTCGTTTTTTTTTAAGTACATAGCATTTGTCTTTCCAAAATGTTTATTTTTATGCTTTTCCATTTACTTTTACCCATTTGTATTCATGTGTTTTACGTACATTTATTTAAAGAAATTGTTTTTAAAAATGTTTTGCCTCTGACGTCACCGAGGCAATGTAAACAGAGGAGATTCGAACAATGAAGAGTTGGTCAAGACAGTCAGCGGGTCTTTTCCTTTAATTTCCCGGTGATAAAAACCGGCAGGGCCACGATATTTTCTGCGAACAACGAGAGGCGATCACGAAGATAATAAGCTAAGTACTGACGTACTTGACATTCTTTGCATAGGAGCTGGACGTGATCTTAAAAACATTTTTATTTAATAATTTTACTGTCATTTTTTAATAATGAACTTGGCTGGTATTCTTTCCTTTTTTACTTATAACTTTTAATCTCTCAAAGTAGGAAGTCTGAATGATCTTTTAGTTTTACTGTTCTTGTTTTGGCTTCACCAGACTCGGGTTTTAGGCTGCCGTATTTCATTTTTAGGTTTGGGAATTTCATTTTGGTTAATGTTACCGAGAGCGACGCACGGAGGTAGAGCAAAATGGACATTGCCATCTTGTAGATCATAAAAAATAGAGTAGGAATCTATACAACTAAATCTGCAGCGGCCTCATATTTCCCGGGAAATGACAAAAATAGGCTCTGCAGGGCACCTCTCTGAGGCTAAGTCCCCATCCATGTTTACCTTGCCAGGACCAAAACAAATGTGACGCGTAACGCCTTATTGCGATCTACGAAGTAGTCCATGTATTACTACGCGCTTGTGAAAACGATTATTTTGTAATTACCAGAGTCTGATTTTCCGATTTTAGTCTCTGAGAGGAAGCGTCGCTCTCGGTAACATTTACCATTTTACTTTTCATGCATTTTAGGATTTCTTTTTCTTGGTCAATTTGGAAAATTTTCCGCGCATTTCAACCAAGAGTACAGTAAAATAAATGTGTGGAATGGATACCTTGACGAAAAGTAAGACCCTTTTCATCTATGGCAAAAGGTGCGCAAATCTAAAATAAGGGAGATGCAGGACAGAGAAGACAGAAGTCCCCTTCCATGTTTACTTCGCGAAAAACAAAACAAATGTGACGCGTAACTCATTACTGCGATCCATCAAGTAGTCCATGTATTGCTACGCGCTTGTGAAAACGATTATTTTGTCATTACTAGCATCAGTTTTCCCGAATTCATGTATGTTATGCATTCTTCTAGTTTTATTATACTTATTTTCCGTCTTTTGGTAATTATTGACGCTATCTGAACAATAACCTTGTGCGCATGCGTGTGTTCACCGGGAGATTTGACAGCTCGTCCGACGGCCATTCAGTGAGAAACGCTGGTGAGAAATGTTTCGTTGTATGTGCTGCGTCGACTCAGTGTCATTTTTAAAGTCATATTGTGGATATACAGGACAAATGGACATTATTCTCAATCAAAGCTTAATATTGTAGCCCAACAAGTGCCCCAAATGCCGAAAAAAGTGATTAGAAACCAAGCAATTCTGACCATTGACGGAAGCGCAGAAAAGTTCGATCTTTCGCTATATATAGGTTTGTGGTTTAACCCTGGGGCTAGGCGTATATACTACTAAGGGGGTCCAGGGGGCCTAGCCCCCTGGCTAGGCGTACATATCACCACGGGGGTCCAGGGGGCAAAGCCCCCTGACTAGGCGCATTTAATACCACGGGGGTCCAGGAATATATAGATCGTAGTGTATAAATCCCACAGGGTTAGGTTAGGTTGGTTTATTGGTTAGGACGCATTTTACGATTACCACAGGGGATCTGGATCATGTGAAATCTCGTAGATTTTTTGCTTTGGTTCCCGTAGAGTTTTTCGAAAATTGGCGCGTCGGTCCGTTGACTTTTAAAGGTGGCGGCAATGTCCGTAGAGTTTCATTTGCATTTCTGTTCTCTATTTGGCTTATTTAAGCCTGTTGTACCCCGAAATTACCCTGATCTACTTCATGCCCTCCCCTGCTATCGGGACTTATCAAATCACATCAAGATTGTCGGCTGGATAATCCGACGGAGATTATCATCAGATTCGTTCTCATCACACGAGAACAAATCTGATGATATAAATATTGTAAGGGAAGACCCGATTGTCATAGTCGGAAAATTAACCTGACATTCTTTGCTTAGGAGCTGGACGTGATCTTAAGAACATTTTTATTGAATAATTTTACTGTAATTATTAAATAATGAACTTGGCTGGTATTCTTTCCTTTTTTACTTATAACTTTTAATCTCTCATAGTAGGAAGACTGAGTGATCTTTTAGTTTTACTGTTCTTGTTTTGGCTTCACCAGACTCGGGTTTTAGGCTGCCGTATTTCATTTTTAAGTTTGGCGACAGATTTGCTGGTTTGTCTTTGTGTTATTGGTAAGGCCCTCAGCCAGACTGTCCACTTTGGAAGTCTTTTCCTTTAGTTTTCATATGCGGCAGTATTAGATATTTTACTTGCCTTCAGCATATTCTTTTACTTTTCGTGCATTTTAGGATTTCTTTTTCTTGGTCAATTTTAGTATTTTATGATTAGGCTGAACATCAGAAAGAGATTGTCACGCTGGAACAAACCCATATCAACTATTTGAATTCCTCCCCACGCTACCGTTTAAGGGAATTCGAATGAACAGGGGTTAACCAGGTCCTTTGCACCTGTATCCCTCGCCAGCATCAAGGGAGGGCTGATGACTTAATGAACTGGGACGGGACCCCTGAGTTCACGGAGATCACACTACAATGGCGTTTTTGGTGGCTTTTTGCTGTGGGATGTTCCAATGAATGAGCTAACGCTCTTGATTAATCACTTTCTGATGTTGACACGCTCATACCCCTTATTAAGAAATATATAAAACCAGACAGTGTGATATACAGTGATGGATGGGCTGCCTACCGTAACCTACAACACCATGGTTACAAACATCTGAGTATTAATCATTCTGAGAACTTTGTAGACCTAGACCCACAAATACACACACAAACTATTGAAAGGTTGTGGAGGGACGTTAAAGAATGGGTCAAGCGGCCAGGTATTAGGGCCGAGTATATAACGCAATAACTGACCCGCTATTTATTCATCAAATTTCATGAAAAAGAATTGATTCATTCATTTTTTTCACAAGCGGCAGAATTATACGAAAGAAAGAATTCTTCCGTCACCTGCCCCCCCCCCCCCCCAGCCCCTCCGGATGATAGTTCTTCAGAGAGCGTTTAAAATCGGGAAAGAGGTCACACTTACCTGATTGCTTGTATGCATATGGTAAAATAAAACCTAATACAAAGCAAATACCTTTTTTCGCGCACGTAAAGACATATTTCTTCTGAAATACCGATAATAAATTATTAATGTCTGAAACAGTAAGACAAGGACACCATGTATAACGACCAATTATTGACAACTTAGCGATTATGCGGTGTTACAGACTGAGAAAATCTAGCCAATGAAAACTTCAGGCAATGACGTCAGAGTTTTCTGACCAATCAAAAACCGTTTTTTTCGGAAAGCCCTGCCCTCGCCCATGGAAAACGTTCAGTGTGTATCTGTCCGGTGGCTAAGAAACTGTACGTGTGAAAACAATTTTTAGAAGCCGGCAGAAATGTTTACAAATTGCGAAATACACGTCTAACTGGAAATATTGCTACGCTGAGGACGTGTTATTGTAAAGCGTAATAACGAAGGCGGGACGATATAAGGTTAGTAAAATTTAAGTAACGTTTAATGAGAACCGGCGAAATCTACATAGTTATTGCACGAAGTACATTTCAAGTAATAAGCCAACTAATGTAATAAAAAATGCATACTTTTAATAGGATAATAATACATGCAATATTAAAGCTTTCATATTTCCGCGGGACGAGCAATAAGGTTTAGCTGCGCGGCCTGAAGTCTCGCCACGGACTCCGAAGTATTTTCGGCTCAGGCAAAGGTAAATAAGTTCCATCTTACATTTTAAGACAAGTATAAGTATTGAACGGTTACCATATTTGACGACAATCATCACTAAAGTTTGCAAGGTCTGTTACTAAAATGTGTTAAGTTTTTTGTTTGAGAATAAAATTCACGGAGCCGTTGCGGCACGGTCTCCGTGCGCGACACGTAACTGTCAATAGCGCTTTTTTTTGTTTGTTTGCTTTGTATTTATTAACGCAGTCAATCAAAATACCGTTGTATTTGAGGAACTATTAATGAAGCTTGTGTATGAATTTGAAACGGTCATCTGGAAACTTTCGAAACGCATTTTCATATTAAAAAAGTTGATTGTGCCCAAACATGGTTTGATTCATTTGTATTGTGCGTCAATCAGGCAAAAATTAATCCCGAATTTAACCGGCGAATTGTATACCGTAATTAAGTTAAGTAAGTTTATTTACCACCCTGGCTATCTGCAATCATAATTACAGGTTTATATACATCTGACACAGTACAGTAGTCTGTGACTACTGTAATTGTACATGGTAATATAGAAACATGTCATACATCATACAAAAATAATACGTTGATATGATCTTGCCGTGTTTACATAACACTGTTTTTTTTGTTTTGTTTGTTTGTTTACGGCAGTTTTACATAGTAAATTTAGGATATAATACGAGTATATCTTCCAATGTATCAGATGAAATGAAATATTCACATAGTTCTCTATACCTCATGTTAGGTGGTCTGAAAGGCTGTATCACATGACATTCCGAGATATAATGCTCAAGCGTTCGCTTGTTTTCTTCGTTACACAGTCTACATTTAGTTTCATCTGCACTTCTTGCACCGTGCAGTTGCCAATACATGCTGTAACCTAAACGTATTTTGGCAATAACCACGTCACATTGTCTGGTTTGACTTCGGTGCCACCCATAGGAGGGCTTGCTATCTCTATACTGATCGTAGTGCCTTATGGTACAGCTTTCAGGCCTTTGAGTGTTTGTCAGATCTACTAGTTCTTCCTTATGAGAACTTTTCAATATATGTGCAACCCTAGCAAGAGGCATCCCAAGATCTATGTTAACAGTATTTTTGCTACAGGCTTCCTTTGCCAATTTGTCGACGTGGTCGTGCTTGCTTATGCCAACATGAGATATACCGTAATTGCATAGATGAAACATGGCTTCTACCCCCGTAGAGTTTCAGCAAACCCAATTTTAAGTTATTTTAGTGTTTTTCCACTGTTTTTCTGTGTGTAAATCATGCTAGTCCCCCCCCCCCCCCCTTAAAACAGTGCGAAGCCGAATCTTACACATTTTATCAACTTTGCCGTCGGGGAATACAAGTTCCGTTACTCATCAACGAGTCAAATGCGACGGAAAGCAACAGCATAACAGCGTTAAACTACGAGGGGAGGCTGGTTGAAACTTAAAATTTACCAACATTTTTATGTCATGCATGTTTTAAGTAGTCGTTGGTGAGACACTTATTTCTCTTTTACTGTTTGTGTTTTATGTTCTGCTGCTTTTTCTCTTTTACAGATTTTCAGGGTATTTAGCTTTACTTTTGTAGTTTTTAGAGCTTGGCCTTTTTCTTCCAGCTTTTACCTTTTCTCTTTCAGCGTTAGATTTTTTTATTGCTAACTGCCAGCTCGCCTAGTTAGTTTTACTGTGGCCCACTTAGTGTAGGATGTTTTCACTTTTTCTGTATTAACCCTTTTTATCCCCAGCCAGTTCAGTTTTACGGTGCAGTGTCGTTGCTTTGTGCAGTAGCTTTCGTACATGAACAGTGATTTCACCGTAGACCTTTGTGCTCGTTAACTTTGTGTGTTTTTGTTTTGCTGCCAGCAGTATTTTGTATTTGTTGCGCCGTGTGCATTGAGTGATTTTAGTATTCGCTTGCTGTGTTCCTGCCATGCCGAATAGCAGGGAGAGACAGGAGCGATACCAGAGACTCCAGCAACGTCGGAATATCCGGATGAGAAGCCAGCCGACACCACGTCGCCTACCGGGTGTGTCCAACCCGGACGTACGTGAGGCGGTGCAGATGATGGTCACAGAGGTAACCATGTTTGACCAGATCATGGAGAAAATCAACTCCCTAGTCACTGAAGTACGGGAGTACAAGGAACAAAATGATGCCCGGTTGCAACGCCATGAAGAGGCTCTTAGACACCACATGCAGGTTGATAGTCAACTAGATGCAGAGCAGCCAGCAGACCGTAACCTTCATCAGTCACAGGAGGGTGAACTACAACAAGAGGTCCAGATTCAGCAACTCCGTCGCCAGCTTGAGGAATGCAACAAGCAGTTGGATGAGGCCCGCCAACAACTACAGGGATCAAGCGTTGTAACTACGTCCATGGAACCCGCCCAAGACCAAGAAATTAAGCAGCTTCGTCGTCAGCTTGAGGTACGAAACAGGGAGCTGATAGAGGCTCGCCAACAACTACAGGGGTCAGTCGTTGCACCTACATCCTCGGAACGTAGCCGAGACCAAGAAATTCAGCAACTTCGTCGCCAACTCCAACATGATCAGGAGCTAGCTGATTTCCGCCAATTTGCCCCCATAGTGCAAAATACTGTGGCTCAGTGTCAAGAGCACCATCATCAGTCTTCTGATGATGCCGCTCTCCTCCTAGGCCTCTTCCTCGGAGCCACCCCCACACCCCAGTACTAGAGCAGCAACGTTATCCAATACAGCAGGACACACATGACCCACCATTACCTTTGCCGCAGCAGTTCCAGCGCAGTTCTTCACCTCAGCGTCACCCCTCGTCTCAGACACCAGCTTGCCTTTTTGAGAGGCCTCACAGCCTCTCAAAAAGAACCAAGCAATAGAAAGTTGGATTCGTACAATCGAGAACATCGTGAAGCCAGCCACATCAGAGATGTTCATTCAGGCAGCCCGAGCTAACTGCAGAGGTCCTGCTGAATTGATTATCAACTCCCCTCTTTTCGACTCCAACACAGAGTGGGACACATTTAAAGCAGCTCTCCGAAGTAAGTTCCGAGGTACCTACACCTCCTCGGATTTCTACAAGGTTCTATATTACATCCGCATGACACCAAGCCAGGCACCAATGGACTTCTTTTTGCAGTTAGAAGGGCATGTTTACCAGGGATACAGGGATCACTGGGAGGCAATTGGTGACCCTTCTGAACTAGTGAAGAGGATCTTCCTGAGTGGCATCCCGACATGGCTCCAGGACTTCCTCTCTGTAAAAGAAGATGGCAGCCCAACCCAGATAGCAGAAACAGCACAGCGTATCTGGAATTCACGCAATGGCATCAGGCATAGTGATGTTCTTCTAAACAGAAGAGAATCCCTACCACCCCAACCGCCCTCCACGGGGTCGGGATTTGTATGCAATGCCAGTAGCTGCTGAGCGTTCCAGCCTTTCACCCCATCGCCAATCACCGGTCCAGGAGAGGTGGTGTGAGCACCATCAGGTAAGGACCCACAATACATCTGAGTGCAGAGCCCGGGCTGAGATCCTTGATCCACAATCTCCATGACGATGATGCTACCATTGCAGGGGTCCGGGTCATTTGGTGAGAGATTGCCCCTTTCGTGAACGCCAGGGTGACCGAGCTCCTGGGACCACTGGCAGGTTCGATCCAAGGAGCACCTCACATGGAGAGGACACTTATCAAGAAGGAAACAGGGCCTATCGGACGGCCAGTTGTGGCACTCAATGCTAATGGATTCACAGCCCTATGCTTTCTTGATACAGGCTCAGAATTAACAATTGTCAAACCCCAAGCCCTCATGACCACCTGCACAGGAGGGTTACTACCAGTATTCTATGAGGCGTGTCTGGCCAACCAATTGACGCCCTGAGTGAAGTAACCCTTGTTTTCCACCTTAACTCAGACTTGGAAATACGCCATACTGTCACTGAGTGTGATGTAAGGTTTCCTAGAGACATCCTCTTGGGGATAGACTTTTTACGAAGAACCACCTTCAGCCTGTCCTCTAACTCCCAGGATGACTGTGCCAGCCTGACTTTAGAAGGCCAGAAGTTTTTAGTAAATTACACTGACACTCAATCCCTACAGCTGAAAATGCTGAAGTAAGCTGCTCTTCAACTCCTCACTTATCAGCACCTGACACTTCTGCTGTGCACCTTTACCAAACAACAGAGCTCCCACCACACAGTGGGCGATTCTTGGAATGTGTAGTGGCAAGGTCTGCTCCTAATGATGGGGACATACTGTTTACACCTCAGGTATCAGCTGTGTGCATTTCACCTTGTGCACTACTTACTGTATCTGGACGTCGATGCCCTGTGTGGGAACATGCTTGGGGATGGTAGCTGCAGTCGAGGCTGTCTTTACGGCAGAGACCATATCCTCCGAGCCTTCCAACACTATCAATCCCTGCAACCCTGCATGTCCTGATTTGCCTGATGACCACATAGATGAGGATTTCCAGTGGGAGGAAGACCAGTTTGACAGAACCTTTGGGGTAGAGGATTTTGGGTATGGTAGTATTGTCACTTATATCACTGATGATCTGCCCCCATCACAAGCCCTTGCTGCGATTGAAGCTGCCAATATTCCAGATTACCCATCGCCCTTGGATACTGAATACCAGATGCCCGACCTGGGGCACTTGGAAGACGATCAGCGCAAGGAGTTGCCGAGTCTCTTGTGTAGCTACAGTGTCCTTTTTGATGGAGGTGACGATGCTGTGGGCCATATCCCAGGCATACAGCACAGGATTGACACAGGTCAAGCAACACCTGTATGTACCCGCCAGTGGCGTCTCCCGCAGGCAACTCGCCAAACTATCCGCAAGCAGTGTGACGCCATGCTCAAGAATGGTGTCATTGAGTCCTCAACTTCACCATGGTTGAGCCCTGTTGTCCTGGTGAAAAAGAAAGATAGTTTACTTCGGTTCTGTGTGGATTATAGGAACCTGAATGCAGTAACAACAGCTGATACATTCCCTTTGCCAAGGATTGATGAGCTTCTCGATAAATTAGGCCCATCTGACACGTTTGCCACTCTGGATGCAAGGACAGCATATTGGAGTGTCGAGGTTCATCCCGAGGACCGCCCCAAGACGGCATTTAGTGATGGATATCAGCTTTTTCAGTTCCGGCGACTACCTTTTGGCCTTAGTACTGCACCTACAACTTTCCAGAGGACAATGAATATTGTATTGTCATCTGTCCTGGGACACTACACCTAAGCATATTTGGATGATGTGGTTGTTTATTCTAGGGATTTCTTGCAGCATTTGAAGGATCTAGAAGAGACCCTGAGGCTACTGGCAGCAGCTGGGTTGAAGCTGAATATCGAAAAGTGCAAGTTTGCTGCAACCACAATAGATTATTTGGGATTCACCATATCTCCCGAAGGTATGTCGCCTGACCGAGAGAAGGTTGCAGCTATTTTAGCAACACCTGCACCCAGATCCATCAAAGAAGGTCGGCGATTTTTGGGTGCAACAGGCTTTTTCAGGAGGGTTATGCAACCAGTGCAGCTCCATTCCACCTCCTCTTGAAAAAAGGCCAGAGTTGGAAGTGGGATAAAGACCAACAACAGGCATTTGACGAACTAAAAGGACGTCTAGCATCGGCTCCAGTTCTTCGACAGCCAGACTTCACACAACCATTTGAGCTACACACAGATGCAAGTAGTGTTGCCTTGGGAGCAGCTTTAATTCAGCGAGATCACGACGGTGCACCACATGCTATTGCTTACTACAGTAGGAAGCTGCGAGACCCAGACACTCGTTACCCAGCCATTGACTGTGAGGCACTAGCAGTTGTTGAGGGTGTTAGGGTCTTTGATTCCTAATTATATGGATGCAAGTTCATCATTTACACAGACCATTGCCCTCTTATATACATCTTTAAACATCGGACGAAATTACCGCGGATGATCAGATACGCCCATGATCTGTCCTATTATGATTTTGAGATCAGGTACAAGGAAGGTCGTACAAGCTACGTTCCAGACTTGCTATCACGACATATTGCTGCTGTTGATGTTCGGCAGCTGTCATCTCAAGAGCTTGCCCTTGAGCAAAGACAGGATCCTACACTTCAAGATCTCCTATCCTATCTGAGTGATGGCACTGTACCGAAGAGAAAGTGTCCCATCTCCCTCTCAGACTTCGAAATGAAAGATGGGGTTCTGTACCGACTGCTGCACCTGCCAGATAAAATTGTGTACCAGCTGTGTGTTCCGGAAACGCTGCAAGACTCGGCATTGAAAGCAGCTCATACACCACCTCTAGCAATGCATCCTGGTATTCATAGGACATATGAGAATCTACTTAACATGTTCTATTGGCCCAACATGTTACGTGATGTACGCCATTATGTGGAACATTGTCTTATTTGCCAGCAGTCAAGAGGTACTGCCCAACGTGTTCCAATGGCCGACACACCTCTAGCTCTTTATCCATTGGAACGAGTATCATTAGACATTCTTGACCTGTGCCAGGCCCCTATAAGATGGGCATTGACTGTCCTAGATCAACATTCTCGGTTTATTCAGATCTTCCCTCTCCGTGATATAACAACTTCCAGGGTACACCAGGCCTTCCTTGACCACTGGATAACGTACTTTGGCCCATCTCTGTTATCCAGACTGATAACGGCCGGCAGTTCATTTCCAATCTGTTTGCTGAACTAGTGGATTTGTTACGTGTTTCACACCACTTTACCATCCGCTATCACCCCCAGGCTAATGGACTTGTGGAACGTACAAACCGTGTTGTCAAGGCAGCTCTACGATCAGTAGTAGGAGATCGACCTAGGGACTGGCACAATTATGTACCTGAACTGCGACTCGCCATTAATTCTGCGATACATCGTATAACAGGGGAGCAACCTCTCTACCTCCTCACAGGAAGGCATGCATACTTTCCTGTAGGCCTCTCAAATGATGCAGTCTTTGGCGATAACAGTGCATTCCAAGATAGGCTTAAGACTGCTCGTCGTGCAGCTGTAATGGCATCCAGAGCGGCCCATGAAGTTAATGAAATAGCGGACAATAAGCGAGCCAAGGGGTCCTTTGTTTCTGAGGAAGGAAACCTTGTTTGGTACAAGGAGATGGTGCCACGTCCACTGGGCCCTAAATGGCTAGGGCCTGCTCGGATTTCTAAAAGATTTGGCCCAGTCTCTTTCGAGGTACAGCATCTGGACTCCGGCAAGGTTATGCGGGGTCACCTTAATCACTTACGTCCTTATTGCCCACCGCAAGAGTTGTCATACCCTGATGACAGTATTGTTCCAGAGGAAGAAGGCGTCCAATCTGCATCTGATGACCCTTGTGTGGCTATCCTCACAAGCTGTGTGCGTGAATTCACAACTCGGGAGCCAGCTACTTCCAATGAAGACGAAGACATATAGGGACTTTGGTCCAGTACGCCTAGGCTATGTGCCATGCTGGATCAAGGATTACTGTTAGCTGTGTGCTAGGGACCTTGGATCGGTGCGCTTAGGCTTTGTGCCATGCCGACCAAGGATTGCTGTTAGATTGACTTACTAGGGAGCTTGGTTCCAATGCGCTCTTGTCTGTGTGCCACACTGGTTCAAGCATTGCTGTTAGATCGACTTACTAGGGAGCTTGGTTTCAGTGCGCTCTTGGCTGTGTGCCACACTGGTTCAAGCATTGCTGTTAGCTTGTTGTAGGGACTCTACTGTCAGTGAGCCCTTGGCTGTGTGCCACACTGCAGTGGAGATTGCTGTTCATCTTTTGGTTTCACTGCACGACCTCTATGGGGGAGGTATCGAGACCGTCCATCTGCTTCCTGATGTAAGAGACTGATCTGTTGGTGCTACTGCATGATTCCTTGTCTTGGAAGTGACAAGTCTGCCGAGATGCTTCCGAATGCTCCTGTTTCATTTATTGCTTATGGTGATGGGATTTTTATTTAATATTACTGTTCTTTTATGATCACCTGTCAGACCTATGTCCGCTCCTTTGTGCTTGTCAGGACTCAGGCTTGCTGCTTCGACCCAGAGCAGGGAAGGAATTCTGTAAGGTGGTCTGCTCTCTCGTTCTCGCTGCCCATGCTTTCCCCTTTTCATCTTACCCTGTCGATTTACATCGATTCCATAATTACCTCTTGTTGCATGACTTCCCAGACAGGAGGCGATCGAGACAGCTCCCTCTTGGCCGGCGATCGAGACAGCTCCCTCTTGGCCGGCGATCGAGACAGCTCCCTCTTGGCCGGCGATCGAGACAGCTCCCTCTTAGCCGACGATCGAGACCGCTCCCTCTTGGCCGACGATCGAGATCGCTCCCTCTTGGCCGACGATCGAGACCGCTCCCTCTTGGCCGACGATCGAGACCGCTCCCTCTTGGCCGACGACGATCGAGACCGCTCCCTTTTGGCCGACGACGCTCGAGACAGCTCCTTCTTGACCAGCGATCGAGACAGCTCCTTCTTAGCCGACGATCGAGACAGCTCCTTCTTAGCCGACGATCGAGACAGCTCCTTCTTAGCCGACGATCGAGACAGCTCCTTCTTAGCCGACGATCGAGACAGCTCCTTCTTAGCCGACGATCAAGACAGCTCCTTATTAGCCGACGATCGAGACAGCTCCTTCTTAGCCGACGATCGAGACAGCTCCTTCTTAGCCGACGATCGAGACAGCTCCTTCTTAGCCAACGATCGAGACAGCTCCTTCTTAGCCGACGATCGAGACAGCTCCTTCTTAGCCGGCGATCGAGACATCTTCTTAGCCGACGATCGAGACAGCTCCTTAGCCGACGATCGAGACCGCTCCTTCTTGGCCGGCGATCGAGACCGCTCCTTCTTAGCCGGCGATCGAGACAGCTCCTTCTTAGCCGACGATCGAGACAGCTCCTTCTTAGCCGACGATCGAGACCGCTCCTTCTTAGCCGACGATCGAGACCGCTCCTTCTTAGCCGACGATCGAGACAGCTCCTTTTTGGCCGACGATCGAGACAGCTCCTTTTTGGCCGACGATCGAGACCGCTCCTTTTTGGCCGACGATCGAGACCGCTCCTTTTTGGCCGACGATCGAGACAGCTCCCTCTTGGCCAGCGATCGAGACCGCTCCTTTTTGGCCGACGATCGAGACCGCTCCTTCTTAGCCGACGATCGAGACCGCTCCTTCTTAGCCGGCGATCGAGACAGCTCCTTCTTAGCCGACGATCGAGACCGCTCCTTTTTGGCCGACGACCGAGACAGCTCCTTTTTGGCCGACGATCGAGACAGCTCCTTTTTGGCCGACGATCGAGACAAATCCTTTTTGGCCGACGATCAAGACAGCTCCCTCTTGGCCAGCGATCGAGACCGCTCCTTTTTAGCCGACGATCGAGACCGCTCCTTCTTAGCCGACGATCGAGACAGCTTCTTCTTAGCCGACGATCGAGACCGCTCCTTCTTAGCCGGCGATCGAGACCGCTCCTTCTTAGCCGACGATCGAGACAGCTCCTTCTTAGCCGACGATCGAGACCGCTCCTTTTTGGCCGACGATCGAGACCGCTCCTTCTTACCCGACGATCGAGACCGCTCCTTTTTGGCCGACGATCGAGACAGCTCCTTTTTGGCCGACGATCGAGACCGCTCCTTTTTTTTATGCCGACGATCGAGACCGCTCCTTTTTGGCCGACGATCGAGACAGCTCCTTCTTAGCCGACGATCGAGACCGCTCCTTTTTGGCCGACGATCGAGACAGCTCCCTCTTGGCTGACGATCGAGACAGCTCCTTCTTAGCCGACGACGATCGAGACGCTCCTCTTGCCGACGATCGAGACGTCCTCTTGCCGACGATCGAGACCGCTCCTCTTACGACGATCGAGACCCCCCCCTTGGCCGCGATCGAGACCGCTCCTTTAGCCGACGATCGAGACCGCTCCTCTTGGCCGACGACGACCGACACGCACGCTCTTCTTGGCCGACGATCGAGACAGCTCCTTTTAGCCGACGATCGAGACAGCTCCTTCTTGGCCGACGATCAGAGCAGCATCCTTTTTGCCGACGATCGAGACAGCTCCTCTTGGCCGCGATCGAGACCGCTCCTTTTTAGCCGACGATCGAGACCCTCCTTCTTAGCCGACGATCGAGACAGCTCTTTTAGCCGACGATCGAGACCGCTCCTTCTTAGCCGGCGATCGAGACCGCTCCTTCTTAGCCGACGATCGAGACAGCTCCTTCTTAGCCGACGATCGAGACCAGCTCCTTCTTAGCCGACGATCGAGACCTCCTTCTTAGCCGCGACGATCGAGACCGCTCCTTCTTAGCCGACGATCGAGACAGCTCCTTTTTGGCCGACGATCGACCCCTTTGGGCTGACGATCGAGACAGCTCCTTTTGGCCGACGATCGAGACAAATCCTTTTGGCCGACGATCAAGACAGCTCCCTCTTGGACAGCGATCGAGACCGCTCCTTTTTAGCCGACGATCGAGACCGCTCCTTCTTAGGCCGACGATCGAGACAGCTTCTCTTAGCCGACGATCGAGATCGCTCCTTCTTAGCCGGCGATCGAGACCGCTCCTTCTTAGCCGACGATCGAGACAGCTCCTTCTTAGCCGACGATCGAGACCGCTCCTTTTGGCCGACGATCGAGACCGCTCCTTCTTACCCGACGATCGAGACCGCTCCTTTTTGGCCGACGACGATCGAGACCGCTCCCTCTTGGCCGACGACGATCGAGTCCGCTCCCTCTTGGCCGACGACGATTGAGACCGCTCCCTCTTGGCCGACGACGATCGAGACCGCTCCCTCTTGGCCGACGACGATCGAGACCGCTCTTTCTTGACCGGCGATCGAGACCGCTCCTTCTTAGCCGACGATCGAGACAGCTCCTTCTTAGCCGACGATCGAGACCGCTCCTTCTTAGCCGACGATCGAGACAGCTCCTTCTTAGCCGACGATCGAGACAGCTCCTTCTTAGCCGACGATCGAGACAGCTCCTTCTTAGCCGACGATCGAGACAGCTCCTTCTTAGCCGACGATCGAGACCGCTCCTTTTTGGCCGACGATCGAGACAGCTCCTTCTTAGCCGACGATCGAGACAGCTCCTTTTTGGCCGACGATCGAGACAGCTCCTTCTTAGCCGACGATCGAGACCGCTCCTTTGTGGCCGACGATCGAGACCGCTCCTTTTTGGCCGACGATCGAGACAGTTCCTTCTTAGCCGACGATCGAGACCGCTCCTTCTTAGCCGACGATCGAGACCGCTCCTTTTTGGCCGACGATCGAGACAGCTCCCTCTTGGCTGACGATCGAGACAGCTCCTACTTAGCCGACGACGATCGAGATCGTTCCCTCTTGGCCGACGACGATCGAGACCGCTCCCTCTTGGCCGACGACGATCGAGACCGCTCCCTCTTGGCCGACGACGATCGAGACCGCTCCCTCTTGGCCGACGACGATCGAGACCGCTCCCTCTTGGCCGGAAAATTAAAATTAAAACTTTTCCTGCCAATTTATTAAAAATTAAAACTTTTCCTGCCAATTTATCGTGCTGTGTTACTCTACCGTTAACTCTGAATTATAGTATTTTGTCATTTAAATATTCTACTACAGATTCTCACCTCTCTCTCCTCTCTATCTATCTGTCTATCTATCCCCTTCTCTCTCTCTGTCTTTTCATTTCCCTCTGCCTCTCTCTTTCTCTCACTCTCTCTCATTCTCAATCTCACTCTCTATCTTTTCTTCTCTCTTTCTCTTGCTTTCCCTCTGCTACTCTCTTCCCCCCCCCCCCCTCTCTCTCTCTCTCTCTCTCCTCTACTGCTCTCTCTCTCTCTCTCTCCCTCTATCATTCTCTCTCTCTCACTTATCTCTCACCTTCTGTGTATGTGTCTGTATCTGTGCATGTCGGTGACTATACACACATGCATATATATATGTGCGCATATCCAAAACCATCCTCATGCACCCTCATTCACCCACTCCCCATCCCCCCAGGTGGCACATTGCCATGCAGGAGGACGGGCCCACCTCCCCTACCTCCCCCCCCAAAGGCATGACCTCCGCCCCAGGACCCACCCAGGAGGAGTACGACGTCCTGACCATGATTGTCTTCGTCATAGCCGGCTTGAGTTTCTTCTTCAAGAAAAATAGATGAACAGATGAAGACAACAACAACGGCATTAAAAGAATGTTGATAATATTTAACCAAACACTGTTGTAACTGCTGTATGAAAGTGTATATATTTTACTGATATGAAATGGAGCGAGACTGGCCCGTTCCATTGACTGCTCAACAAGTCCTGTTTGTTATTGTTTGTTATTAGCATTTGTGATTGACGCCATCTATTGGTTATTTTGAACAATGTACTTCATTAATACTGTTCCTAACAATAAAGTTTGTGATTAGAATTAGCTATACTTTCCTTTGAGATAAAATCATTCCCACAATAGTTGTTACATTACACATTTGACATTCATGTTGAACACTACAATCTGATCTCGTTTCTTTATTCATTTCAAATTTAGTCTAAATAAGACAATTCCTTATTTCTGAGGCAGGATCCAAAACTATGCTGAAAAAGGTGAAAATTAAGAACAGAATTGATGAGAAAATAAACAATAAAATAAGAATTTAAATGTAAGACAAAATTCACAAAGGTAATAACTAAATTGACTAGAAACTGAATCCTGAATTTAATTCTAAAATGGAAATGGATTGCCAAATAGAGATATTACAATCTCTTCATACACTACAGCTATACTTTGCCTATACAAAAGATACCTGACATAAAATGCCTATCACGTATTTCGGAGGATCTTCATTTGAGACACCAGTAACTCGTAACAAATTTATTTTGTACATCTACAAAAATATTTACAGTCTTCTTAAACTGTAGCTCTTTAAACCAGAACCACATTTTATGGCACTACCTGGATGGATAAAGTTCTTGCTGTTTTATGGCTCAGTGCAAATACCATTCCTTCTACCACATGCACTGAGATTAACGACAGATAACCACACTCTAAAAAATCAGTAATGAAACTTTACTGGCCCTGGCCAAAAAGGGGGGAAAGAAATCTCAAAATTTGAACTCTGTTTCAACACCAAAGGAAACATCAAATTTATCTGAGTCATAGATTTCTGCATTCTTCTTGCTTTGATACTTATACTCAGGATAACTTGTATTGCTTAAAATGACACCCTATTTCTCTGGGAAGTTGTTGATTTTGTTCTGAATATCATCTCTTCAACAATTCTGGTATAAACACATTATGCACAAAACTTTTCTGCCACTGTCTCAACACAGAACGTTTTGTCATTTATCACCAATTCTAGGAATTTACTGATTTCCCTATTCCAACTAAAGTACTTTTATTTGAAACTTAATGGTAAACAATGAAGTTGCCAATCATTCATAACTACAAGGTACCGGGAAAAGAAACAATCAAATACTTCTATCTTTCAGCTGACCTTTCTGAAAGATGATATAGATTCCTCTTTGAAACAAAGTGAATTCTTCTAATCCTTTCAGCAAAGGATGGAATAACTCTTGAAGGCAGATTCTGGACGGACTAATGTTACTCTGAGATTAGCCAAGTTATCACAATTGATTTTCTATGCACTTGAAATCGGTATATTCAGTCAGATGAAGGTTTTCAGAGCCAAATTCACTGGTTTCATCCATTACCACATCAAATGTATCAATCAACTTCTTGATTAGATCTATACAGTAATGCACTGCTACCCTGTTTTTATTTTTCCATAAAATATATTTACAAGGTATTAAACAAAAGCAAACATACAGGAGGACCCTTTACATCTTTGGTTTTCAACCATTAAAATAGTTCACACAAATTTTTCCCTTAGACTCAGGGAAAATACTCTCTGAACATGACACTTTCCCATGGAAAGTAATATATCAGTAAGAGGCATCAAAATCTCCCTTAAGGCTTCAATACTCTTAACAATGTATTGAGCACAAGGCTATTGGTTGTCATATTAATACATAACTACATCATGCACCTAAAGACGAAGAGTGTGAATATTTCTGAACAAATTTGTTCACCAAAGATCCCTCCTGTCGCACAGTACCGGTATGTGGGTTGTGGAAGACCAAAATGGGTTGCAACCAGTCACAGAAATTTCACACTTGGGTGCACCAATAAGCCACCCTGCTCACTTATTTGCATTGCTCAGAACTGCTGAGGTGGCCTGGGCGCTGTCTAACCAAGCACGCAGGTCATCAATTTTCTGAGTTATATTGACGTCTTCTTGATGAGTGACTGTGGTCATGCCAGCAGCAGCCACAAATGGAGAATGATTCTTCCCAGTGGCTGAAGAAGACACGTCACCTTTGTGGAAAAATTTAGAGGTGCTGTTCTTGTTTAAGAAAAAGGTTGACTGACCTATGACCTGTGAGGGCCAGCCTGCCTTTCCTCCTAATGGGACAGAAAGCTCTGAAAGGAGAAATGCACTGTTATTAGGCTGCATTCTTTTAATTTTTAAATGAATTACTTCTTGGGGTCTGATCAACACTAATATGAACTAACATACTTAAACTGTCACTTAAAAATAATAACAATACATTAAACAGCTCATAAAATTTCTGACTTACAACAAAACAACAGTTGCCTACAAACTTTCTAACAGCCCCTCTTACCTCCAAAATAATTAGTCCACCTCTGCTGTAAGTACTGGTTGACCCCAGCAATTCTGTCGACTGTATCTGGCCCAAGATCAGGAACAGAACCGGCATTCAAGTGGTTCAGTCTACCAGGAACAGGTCCTGTTGGTGTCACTGTGTTGTAGCCTGAGGGAAAATAACAGCCATCCGGCCTTAGGCAAAACCTAAAAATGAAGGGAAAAGATTCTGCATCCAACCTACCCACTGTATGTGTCAGATAAAGTTTATTTCTCACTCACTACAATTCTCTCTCTGCACAAATATTTAAGATATCACTCCTAAATATTCAGCTGTTTTTAAAAATCATGGCAGAAATGGTTGAACATCGACTAACCAGAAGAATATGTATTCAGAGGATAAGAGATGTTGTTGAGACCACGCTCAAGGCTGGCTGTTGCTCGTAGTGGCCTGGTGGACTCGTGGGTTCCATATGGTCGCCGCCGTTGACGCACAGGAGACTGCTTGCTCTCTGAGCTAATTTTTGCTGTGGAGAGAAACCATACATTATAATTATTTTACTCTTTTCTTTTAAATAAATTAATGTACTTCTTTTAAAAATTCTTTATTGGTTACTTGGCTAATTTTGCCACCATAAGAACACAGCACCAAAATTATACTAACATTTTCCAATGTCTAGACCCTTGCTTTTTTTATTATCTTTTAGTTTTAAATATTAAGAAGAACAACCCTTTCAAACATAATACTTTATTCTGTCTTTAAGAATATCTGCTTAATGAAAGATTCTTATGTTAGAATATAAAGTACATATCTATGAATATATATACATATATACATATATATATATATATATATATATATATATATGTGTGTGTGTGTGTGTGTATACATATATATAACACACACACACAGACACACACACACACACACACACACACACACACACACACACACACACACACATATATGTATATACATATGTATATATACATGTGTGTTTGTATACATATGTATATGTATATATATGTATATGTATATATATATATATATATATATATATGTGTGTGTGTATACATATATAACACACACACACACACACACACACACACACACACACACACACACACACACACACACACACATATATGTATATACATATGTATATATACATATGTGTGTTTGTATATATATGTGTATATATATATATGTATATATATATATATATATATACATATACATATATATACATATATATATATATATATATATATATATGTGTGTGTGTGTGTGAGTGTGTGTACACACATACATATATATACACATATATATACATATATACATATATATATATATATATATATATATATATATATATAAATATATACATACATATATATATATATATATATATATATATATGTAAGTATATATTTATATATATATATATGTATGTGTGTGTGTGTGTGTGTGTGTGTGTGTGTGTGTGTGTGTGTGTGTGTGTGTGTGTGTGTGTGTGTGTGTGTATACAGAGAGAGAGAGAGAGAGAGAGAGAGAGAGAGAGAGAGAGAGAGAGAGAGAGAGAGAGAGAGAGAGAGAGAGATACATGTAAACTGAAATTGTTTATCTTATGTACTGTATTCTGTTTTAGAGGAAGAAATTGAATAGGTGTGGACCCCCCCCCCAAAAAAAAAAAAAAAAAAAATGTAAATAAGAGACAAGTAACAGTGATGTTAATTAGTAATAATGATTTAAATTTGCAGTATTCCTGGCCCTACCTAATATCTGGTCGAGCCCGAAGTCTGACGACCCCGATGGAACTTCCTGTGTAGGTTCGTCAGATTCTGTGTCAGAGGTTAGAGATCCTCCTCCTCTTCCTCCTCCCCCTCCTCCTCCCCCCCCTCCACGAGCCAAGGACAGACGGCGAGAAGGAATCTGTGTGAAGAATATAACATTTTGGTTGAAATGCAACGGAACAAAAGATGAAAAGGGAATTCATCTTATTTTATTTCTTTTTGGCTTGCATAGCTGTGCTTAACATTTGGGTTTTTTTAACACTTAACTTTTTTTATATATAGTATATGCCAGTATTTGCTGAACTTACAACATATAATTTTCACATTCTACAAAATTTTAACAGCAATCTTTAATCCACAAGTTCATAAGCAAATATTATTGTCAGTTAATATTACCCAAAACAAAAGCATAAAGGGCAAGAGAGAGAGGTCATAAAAAATATTAAGGCAAAAGTTCTTTAACAACTCAACCATCTTGTTTCTAAGTCTAAATGCTTCATTAAAATCTTCCATACATCTTTTTTTTTATCAATTCTATAACAAGAATTACCCAGTTATAAGCATGTTAATGAACAAAAAATAAGCTTGAAAATTACAGACTGCTAATAATAAGCAGAAGTGGATAAAAGTGATATGAGTTGTTCTGCTATTGTATAGAATATTCATCATATTAATTTTAAAAATTATATAACCTAATAAATTTCAGGCTGATCTTCCTAGCTATAGAGTAATGAATCAGTATATTTTCTAATCAATATATTTTCACAATAGCTGACACAGGTATGAATAATAAAGTTGAACAAACAAAAGAATATAATAGCTAACATTAAAGAAAAAAAAAAAAACTTTCTCAAAAGTGAATCATATTTAATGAGTATTTCAGTGTGAAATTGTTAATTACTTCCTTGCCATATGAAATTCTTATTCATAATGACACCCTTGCAAAGTATTATATTTCTTTAAGTCTTTTTCTGTTATGAACTTAAAGGCACAACTCAATCAGCTAAAACATAAGCTGACAACAAAACACTACATAAAGATGAAAACTCAATGACAACAGACAAGCACAATACCTTTCTCGAAGGAAGTGTTTCAAAGTCTGCATTCTGGCGCAGAATCTCCCTCTGGATGTCTTCTGCTTTTATGTCTCTGCTTCCTGTGTGGTCTCGGAGCTGATTTGCTCTTAGAAACTTCTCCGTTTTGCTCAGCACTTTCCGGCCATGTGCCAGCAAGTCATCTTCCAGCCAAGCTTTTTTAGGGGTGCTTACCATTGGTTTGGTTATTGTATGCTTCAAGCTACCATTTACAGTGGACAAGTGCGAGGGAGGAGCAGGGCTGTAATCTGAAATTCTGCTGTATTTCCCCATGACCTGCATAGCCAGCTGCAACTCCTCATCCTCACTGGCCTCGCTTGTGCTTTTGATGTGATGTGGAGAAGGCTTGGGGCTCGACAGTAGGCTAGATGTCATGTCAGACTGCTGCCCCCCATCAGACATATTCACTTGGCTTTCTGTACTATTTCTGTCCCCTGAAAGTGAGTGCATGTCGAGGCTACTCAACTCCTGAGCTGCAGCCATCTTTCGAGACTTCTTGGCTTTTTCAGACTTGATGCGACTGACTAAAGAGGAGTATCTGGCCTTCATTTTCTTGTACTTGGATTCATGGAGACAAGGACCTGCCTCACAGCAACTGGAAGGGTCTACCACTTGCTTTTGCTTCTTGAGTTCCTTCACTTTGCTCTCCTGTGCTTTCAACTCTTCCAGGTCCTCCTCCAGGCTCATCCTCCTGTCTCGTAACTCTTTCAGGATCTGGTCATACTTCTTTTCTTCATCCTTTAACCTCCCTGCTTTTACACTGGTGACATTACCAGCCTTTCTCTCTCTGACATTGCTCTGGGACTGTAAGGAATCCTCATTCACAAAGTCTTCCCTCTCCATCTCTTCCTCACAGACATTCTCTTCTCCATTCTCCATACTGCTCATCCTCTGCTCATATTCTATTCTAAACTCTGTCAGCTTGTTCTCCAGTTCTGTCTTCTGAAGGGTAAGTTCTGCCTTGAAGTCAGCCTTGAGCTTGGCCAGGTCCTCTTCATGCTGCGTCTCTAAATCCTTTATGTCTTGCTCGTGAGTTTCTTCACTCTGACGAACCTCTGCTTCGTTCTCTTCCTTGAGACGTGCTAGTCTAGCTGCATGAGCCTTTTTCTCAGCATTTTCCTGAGGGGAAAATTATATGATAATTAGGGTATAAATATATAGAAAGAGCACCTGGATCTAGAAAAAAGATGCATTACTGTAAACAAAACCTTGAATCCACATATATCACCTTCCTTTAGAAATACATGAAACAATACACACACACACACACACACACACACACACACACACACACACACACACACACACACACACACACACACACACATTCCTCTTATTCAAGGACAGATTCAAAGCCCAAAGCCTAAAAGACCTTCTCTTTAGCTTGTCTTGCTGCCATCTCAAGCTCCTCCTCCAGCTCGTCTCGGAGGACAGTCAGCTGCTTGTGGTGCTCCCTCTTCACGTCAGCCTGCCGTTCTCGCAACACTTCTGTCAGGCTGCGCTCCAGGTCTGCCACTGCTGCTGCCTCATTGCTGTTCCTTTGTGGGTATCAGGTCATTAGTACCAATAACTGATAAGCTGAGATTCTTGAATGTCATCCGTTAAAGAAAGGGAAAGCAACATACCTGGTAGCAATGGCAGCTTTTGTTGCCCCGACTTCCGCTTGCGCTGCCTCCTTCTGCTCCTGATACAGTGCCTTTAGCTCCTTCTCCAGCTCTTGCATCTCCTGGAATTCATAAGTCAAAGGAATCAAATGAATGCTATTAATCAATATCCTGCAATTAGTTAACAGAATGCAATTTATCATACGAATATACAAAATTAATCACATGTAGTATACTAATCAAATGCCTCTTACACGTCACTAAAACCTATATGATTACAAGTGCAATTAGTCTACTTTTTAAGGGAGTTTTGTTTAGTTATTTTTTCTTTTCAATTTAAGGAATGAAAAGGTTTCTTGAGGGCCTTAAAATGTGTTTATTGTGTTTATATCGAGCAGTAAGAAAAGAAAGTCATTCTCATGGGTAATTATGTAGAAGTTTCTCAATTTGCCAAAAAAACAAAACAAAATGAAAAATGACAAAAGAGAAGGGGGGAAAAAAATTAAAAATAAAAGAACCACAGAAGTAAAAATGAGGACAAAAAAGAGGAAAGACAAAGTTAGAAAATAGAACCAGAGAAGAAACTAACAATTAAGAAAGAAAGAAAAAGATGAAGATAAACGAAACAAAATGAAAGAAAGAAAAATCAAAATCAAAAGAGAAGACAAATCAAACAAAACTAGAAAACACGAAATCAAAGAACGAAAAAACACATAATCCCCACCTCTTCATGCTCCTGCTGCATTTCCTCCTTTCTCTTCTGCATTTCTTGGACGTACGCCATCTTCATCTTCTCCAGCTCCTTCTCATTCTCCTTCCTCAAGGCGCTGGCCATTCTCTCCCTCTCCTCCTCGGCCTCCTTCTTCAGCCGGGCTTTCATCTCCTCTGTCTTCTTTCTGTGGTCCGCCTGAAGCTGTGTCTCGAGCTGCTTTTGTGCCACTTGAATTTTCTTCTTCTCCTCCTCTTGATATTTCTGGAGTGCGGCTGCATTTTCCTTCCTGTTAGAGACGTGTTTATTGATCAGAAATAATTTTATGCTGTCTGTTTCAGCTTCTTAAAACCATTCTCGCTTTATCTTCTGTGGATTGATTGGTTTATTGCTTTTTCCTTTTTTTACTTTTGTTAAATGGATTTACTTTTTTGTTTTAGTGTTTATTACATATACAATCTATATATCTACTTTTTTCAAGGGATCAGTTAATTTGTATACATTTTTCTTAATCAATTTCTTTGGAATGGTTGTGCTTTAGAAATGCAAAACTTCATCGTTATTTACTAAAGATTATGATGGAGAAATTGGGCATATAAAAAGAAGAGTCTAACATGCAAACTTCTGCAATTTACAAGGAAAGAGAAAATCTGACAAAAAAAAGAGAAAACCAGAAATAGAGAAATAGAAAATCCTGGAAAAAAAAAACTTTGCAGTTAAAAACTAAATATAATGACTTAATAAACAAAAAGACTACAAGATTTAAAGGAAAAATTTAAAAGAAACCTGGATGTTAAAAGAAAATTTATTGAAAATGGAAATATTACAACAAAAGATAATGAAAATGATACCCTTGAAATTCCAATAAACAAACAAGTAAATCAATAAAATACAAAAAAAAAAAAAGATAAAGCAATGACATAATTAAATAATCAAAAAAGGAATATGAAATCCCTTGAAGCCAAAAATCCCCCCAAACCACCAAAATAATATAATAATAACATAAATAATCACAAAAAAAAGAAAAAAAAAAAAAATTAATCAAATCCTTGGAAACAATTCAACTCACCTTATCTTTTCCTCCATATCTCTGAATTCCTTGCTGAGTCTTTCCCTAAGTGCTTTCAAATCCTCCTCCTGTTGCTTGCGGATCTTCTGTTCCTCAGCCACACGGAACTTAGACGTCTCTTCCTGTGGGGGTTAGGAACCGATTGTGAGTTGTTCCCTAACGAGACCTCAGCAACCGATATTCGGGAAAGGAATGGCTTTCAACAGTAAAGGACTGAATGATAGTGAACAGCAGAGTGTTGAATGGTACTGACCAACAAGCAACTGAACAGTCTTTAATAACAGGGGATTGAAGTTTTGTAAACTGCACAAGGGAAATTATGAACTTCCCTAGGGACATGCTCTTGAATATATGAAAGAACAGAAATAATAATCATCAGACCTGACAAAACAAAAGAGTCTCTATACCAAAAATGCCAGGTATTATCTAATGGATCATTCTATCATGCATGACAAATTATTCATATTTCAGCTCTATTGTATTCTGCTCAATGTATAAAGTGTGTATGGACATATTGTTTCTTATGATAAGGCAAAGACATGATCGCCTCACCTGCTATCTATATGAATTTATTAATGTATATGGATCATTGTAAAGGGACCTACTTGAATTTTCCTCTGTATTTCAGCATAATCTATCTTCACTTTCTGCTCTTCTTTACTGGCAGCAGTCTGACTCTCCTCCTCCTGCAATGGTAAAGATAAAAGATACAAACTGCTAAAAGAACCTAAGAGATACAAGAGAACTTTCTGCAATGACAAAATATTCAAAGGAAAATGGTTTATGAACAATCCCTTACCTCTGTTTCCTCATTCTCCATTAGCTTATTCAGGTTCACGGTCAGGTTCTTCTGTGTCATTTCTGATGGCTTTGGTGTTGCCTTCCCTTCACTACTGGCTTGAGCTGTGCTTTGAGGAGGTTCCTTGGGCTCTGTTCTCCCACTAAGCTTGGCAACGACACGGTCAAGGGGGTTCGTCTTGCGCAGCTTGGGGGCTCCTTCCAGCTCAAGCTTCCTGTCCTCTGGTGCCACAGGGGCCTCAGGCTTCTTGATGGGATCGGGGGGCTTTGTCTGGTTCTCCACTGGCTTTCCCTTGCTCTCAGACGCTGCTCCCTGCTGGCCTGGTGTGGCTGTAGGTGGTCTAGCTGCTGCTGGTTGAGGTTTCTTAGGTCCCTGAGGGGCTGGGGTCTGTGAGGAGGCTGGCTTAGGCTGTGGATTCTGGACCTGTTTGGCTGGAGCACTGGGGGGTGTGGCTTGCACCTTAGCTGGCTGCTTTCCCTGAGGAGTCTGGTCAGCTTTGCCTTTGCCTGCCTCCACAGCCGGCTTCCTCTGGTCCTCCTCCTTCTGTCTGCGAAACTCCTTCAGGGGGTCTCGAGAGGCACCTGAGTCCCTGCTGGGGGTTCCAGCAGAAGGGTCACCTGCCCAGGGGTCAGCACTAGACGGCAAGGACCTCGGCTTAGCTTGGGGGGCCGAAGCGAGGAGGTCGGAGGCATCATTCAGGACCAAACCCTGGTCGTCGCTGTAGTCATCAATCACTCCTCTGGCTTTCAACAGGGCCTCCTCTTCCTGCAAGGACATTAGAGGCATTATATAATGCTAGAGCAATTGAGAAATATGAACAGGGGATTGCAATGTTCAAATTCCCACGAAATCTAATGATAACAGTAATAAGGCTAACATATATAACAATCTTATGACAACAATACTAATTAGATCAATAATAATAAGATAAAGTGCATGTGCATGTGCATGTGCATGTGCATGTGCATGTGCATGTGCATGTGCATGTGCATGTGCATGTGCATGTGCATGTGCATGTGCATGTGCATGTGCATGTGCATGTGCATGTGCATGTGCATGTGCATGTGCATGTGCATGTGCATGTGCATGTGCATGTGCATGTGCATGTGCATGTGCATGTGCATGTGCATGTGCATGTGCATGTGCATGTGCATGTGCATGTGCATGTGCATGTGCATGTGCATGTGCATGTGCATGTGCATGTGCATGTGCATGTGCATGTGCATGTGCATGTGCATGTGCATGTGCATGTGCATGTGCATGTGCATGTGCATGTGCATGTGCATGTGCATGTGCATGTGCATGTGCATGTGCATGTGCATGTGCATGTGCATGTGCATGTGCATGTGCATGTGCATGTGCATGTGCATGTGCATGTGCATGTGCATGTGCATGTGCATGTGCATGTGCATGTGCATGTGCATGTGCATGTGCATGTGCATGTGCATGTGCATGTGCATGTGCATGTGCATGTGCATGTGCATGTGCATGTGCATGTGCATGTGCATGTGCATGTGCATGTGCATGTGCATGTGCATGTGCATGTGCATGTGCATGTGCATGTGCATGTGCATGTGCATGTGCATGTGCATGTGCATGTGCATGTGCATGTGCATGTGCATGTGCATGTGCATGTGCATGTGCATGTGCATGTGCATGTGCATGTGCATGTGCATGTGCATGTGCATGTGCATGTGCATGTGCATGTGCATGTGCATGTGCATGTGCATGTGCATGTGCATGTGCATGTGCATGTGCATGTGCATGTGCATGTGCATGTGCATGTGCATGTGCATGTGCATGTGCATGTGCATGTGCATGTGCATGTGCATGTGCATGTGCATGTGCATGTGCATGTGCATGTGCATGTGCATGTGCATGTGCATGTGCATGTGCATGTGCATGTGCATGTGCATGTGCATGTGCATGTGCATGTGCATGTGCATGTGCATGTGCATGTGCATGTGCATGTGCATGTGCATGTGCATGTGCATGTGCATGTGCATGTGCATGTGCATGTGCATGTGCATGTGCATGTGCATGTGCATGTGCATGTGCATGTGCATGTGCATGTGCATGTGCATGTGCATGTGCATGTGCATGTGCATGTGCATGTGCATGTGCATGTGCATGTGCATGTGCATGTGCATGTGCATGTGCATGTGCATGTGCATGTGCATGTGCATGTGCATGTGCATGTGCATGTGCATGTGCATGTGCATGTGCATGTGCATGTGCATGTGCATGTGCATGTGCATGTGCATGTGCATGTGCATGTGCATGTGCATGTGCATGTGCATGTGCATGTGCATGTGCATGTGCATGTGCATGTGCATGTGCATGTGCATGTGCATGTGCATGTGCATGTGCATGTGCATGTGCATGTGCATGTGCATGTGCATGTGCATGTGCATGTGCATGTGCATGTGCATGTGCATGTGCATGTGCATGTGCATGTGCATGTGCATGTGCATGTGCATGTGCATGTGCATGTGCATGTGCATGTGCATGTGCATGTGCATGTGCATGTGCATGTGCATGTGCATGTGCATGTGCATGTGCATGTGCATGTGCATGTGCATGTGCATGTGCATGTGCATGTGCATGTGCATGTGCATGTGCATGTGCATGTGCATGTGCATGTGCATGTGCATGTGCATGTGCATGTGCATGTGCATGTGCATGTGCATGTGCATGTGCATGTGCATGTGCATGTGCATGTGCATGTGCATGTGCATGTGCATGTGCATGTGCATGTGCATGTGCATGTGCATGTGCATGTGCATGTGCATGTGCATGTGCATGTGCATGTGCATGTGCATGTGCATGTGCATGTGCATGTGCATGTGCATGTGCATGTGCATGTGCATGTGCATGTGCATGTGCATGTGCATGTGCATGTGCATGTGCATGTGCATGTGCATGTGCATGTGCATGTGCATGTGCATGTGCATGTGCATGTGCATGTGCATGTGCATGTGCATGTGCATGTGCATGTGCATGTGCATGTGCATGTGCATGTGCATGTGCATGTGCATGTGCATGTGCATGTGCATGTGCATGTGCATGTGCATGTGCATGTGCATGTGCATGTGCATGTGCATGTGCATGTGCATGTGCATGTGCATGTGCATGTGCATGTGCATGTGCATGTGCATGTGCATGTGCATGTGCATGTGCATGTGCATGTGCATGTGCATGTGCATGTGCATGTGCATGTGCATGTGCATGTGCATGTGCATGTGCATGTGCATGTGCATGTGCATGTGCATGTGCATGTGCATGTGCATGTGCATGTGCATGTGCATGTGCATGTGCATGTGCATGTGCATGTGCATGTGCATGTGCATGTGCATGTGCATGTGCATGTGCATGTGCATGTGCATGTGCATGTGCATGTGCATGTGCATGTGCATGTGCATGTGCATGTGCATGTGCATGTGCATGTGCATGTGCATGTGCATGTGCATGTGCATGTGCATGTGCATGTGCATGTGCATGTGCATGTGCATGTGCATGTGCATGTGCATGTGCATGTGCATGTGCATGTGCATGTGCATGTGCATGAGCATGGCGTGTTGTGTGTGGGGCTGGATGTGGTTGGTGTGTGGTGTGGCGTGTGCGTTTCCGCGTGCGTGTGGTTTTGTGCATACGTTACAAAACCCGCGAATCTTTACATCTCCCCGGGTCTTAGTTTCCCTATCTACCCCTCCCCCTCCTCTTTCCTTTTAACTTTCTTCCTCCTCCTCCTCAAGCATCTCCTCCTCCTCCTCCAGTTCCATCTCCTCCTCATCCTCGTAGTCCTCCTCAGACGAGTGGAACTGCAGGTCGTCGGTTTTGAAGTCAAATCTGATGTTCTTGGCTTCACGGGCTGAGAGCGCCATTCTTCGTCCCTGGAGAGGGGGAGGTAAGATTAGAAGTGGGGGGAAAAAGAATATTTTGTAAACAAGGACAGGAGGAGAAAGGGTTTCTGTTAGATAACTAGACCTTGGTAGCGAGCCCCAGTCAAGATGTAAAGGGAAGAACCGCTGTAAAAGGCGCAACGGAGGGTAGAGCTGGTCATGGAAGGGGTCTTGGTTCGTGGATAGACTGTAGGAGGGGGATGCGAGACCAAAAGACACGTCTTCTGGGCCCAGGAGGGAGGGAGGGGGTCTTGGAAACATTAAGGTCTATAAAGTATTACACAAATTTGGGGAAACCAATTTACCCAAATTAAGGCCGGGCGGGCCGCAAGGCCCCCAAAGTAAACAGGAGCTGCCCCAGTGTAAGTTCTTTTTGAGGGCCCACCTCCCTAACCTAAAATTGGGGGTGGATAGTAAAAAATGTGCACAAAATGTGATAAAGATGGTGTGATAGATAATTGAAAATGATGAGATGTGATGATGAAAATGAGATGATGATGAGAGGGGTGTGTGATGAGATGAAATGTGATGAGTTGGGTGTGTTTAAAAAATAATGAGGGTTTATGAGATAGAACAATAAAAATAAGAAAATTTAAAAACAACATAATAAAAAAATAAATTAAGAAAAAAATAATAATAATATAAAACAAAATAATAAAAAAATAGAAAAATGAAATGGCGTAAGTATACGTTAATATGAATTAAAACAAAAAAACTTTTAAATAAAATAATAATTTTATAAGATAAAAAAAAAAAAAAAATAATGGCAAGAAAAAAAGGGGAAAAAAACAAAACAATAAAAATTTAAAGATAATGATAATGAGAAATAAGATAAAAGTCAAAAAAACCATAATTTTTAAATGTTTCCCAAACCCCAGAATTCTTTTTTACATTTCTTATTTCCTTTTAAAAATCCCAAATTTTAAAAAAAGATCTTAAAAAATATTTCATGGTTTGCAAAAAAGGGAGATACGTAACTCCAACCCTGAACTGCAAACCCTCAGTTAACTTTTTAATCACATAACTTCCAATCATCAATCTTTTGCCCAAACCCGGTTAAGCCTCCTCAAGCCCCCTCCAAGGGTTCCCAAACTCCCCAAGCCGCCCAAGCCCCCACCCAACCTCCCGCGCGCCCAAGTCATCGCCCGAGCGGTCGTCCACGGGTTTGCCCAAAGGCCCCCCTCTTCAACTGCCGCCCCCGCCCCCCCGCTCTCCACCCCCACCCACCCGCCTTCCTCCTTTTTCCTTTTTCCTCTTTTTCCTTTCCCTTCCTCCTTCCCCTTCCCCTTCCTCTTCCTCCCCCTTTTTCCCCTTCCTTCTTCCTTCCTCCTTCCTCCCTTCCCCTTCCCCCTCCTCCCCCTCCCCCCCTCCCCCCTTCCCTTTTTCCTCTTTTCTTCTCTTGCTCTTTCTCTTTCTCTTTTTTTTCTTTTTTTTTCTCTTTCTCTTTCTTTTCCCCCCTTTCCCCTTCCCCTTTCCCCCTTCTTTTTCTTTTTCCTTTTTTCCCCTTTTCCTTTTCCTTTCCTTTCCTTTTCCCTCCCCCTCCCCCTTCCCCCTCTTTCTTTCCCCCCCCTTTTCCTCTTCCCCTCCTCTTTTCCCCTCTTCCTTTCTCCCCTTCATTTTTTTCTTTTTTTTTTTATTTTTTCCTTTTTCTTTTTCTTCTTCTTCTTTTTCTTCTTCTTCTTCTTCTTTCTTTTCTTTTCCCCCTATTTTTCCCCCTCCTTTTCCCCCTTCTTTTTTCCTCCTTGCCCAAACCCCCCTCCCAAAAAAAAAAAAAAAAACCCCCCCCCCAACCCACCCAACCCATGCCCCCTCCTGTAAACCGCCCCCTTCGATAAATCAATGCGCGGCGCAGCGGGGGGATGATAACTCGCCGGGGGGCTTGCCCCGGCCGCCCTGTGCCTGGGCCCAAACGGGTTTCCCCATTAGGAAGGGGCCTCCGCAAACCCCCCCCCCTGTGCCACCGCAAAAAACGGCCCCTGCCAACCCTTTGCCCCCCGAGCCACTTCAACCAGAAACTTTCCTACCCCCGCCGTGCCCCCAACACCCTGCCAAACCGCATACCCCCCGCAAAACCTTTCGCTGAACTGTGCCCACCGGGACTGGGAAAACAAAAATTTTCAAAAATGACATGAACTACCGCGTCGTTTTCTCATATTAGAACTCAATATTTAGGTCATTCATTTCTGGATGACGTACACCTCACGTTTGCGATTCGAGAGGGGAGGGGGGGGGAAGGAGGAAGAGAGAGAGAGAGAGAGAGAAAGAGAGGGAGGGAGGGGGGGGAGGGAGGGGGGGGGGGGAGGAAGGAAGGAAGGAGGAAGGAAGGAGGAAGGAAGGAAGGGAAAGGAAAGGGGGAGGAAGGGGGGGAGGGAGGGGGGAGGGGGAGGGGGGAGAGGGGGGGGAGGGAGGAAGAGAGGGAGAGAGAGAGGGAGGGAGAGGGAGTGGATAGGGGGGGGAGGGAGGAAGGGAGAGGAGGAGAGGAGAGAGAGATGGATACGAGGTGAGAGGAGAGAGAGAGAGAGAGAGAGAGAGAGAGAGA
>NC_061827.1:38257204-38269704 GCF_019202785.1 Penaeus chinensis | reverse complement strand
TATCATTAACATTTTCATTATCATTAACATTAACATAAACAAACTTTAACTTTAACGTTAACGTTAACGTTAACGTTAACGTTAACGTTAACGTTAAAGTTAAAGTTAAAGTTAAAGTTAAAGTTAAAGTTAAAGTTAAAGTTAAAGTTAAAGTTAAAGTTAAAGTTAAAGTTAAAGTTAAAGTTATCGTTATCGTTATCGTTATCGTTATCGTTATTGTTATTGTTATTGTTATTGTTATTGTTATTGTTATTGTTATTGTGAATGTGAATGTGAATGTGAATGTGAATGTTAATGTTAATGTTAATGTTATTGTTAATGATAATTATAATAATAATTATAATTTTAATGATAATGATATTATAATTATTATTATAATTATTATTATTATTATTATTATTATCATTATTATTATCATTATCATTATCATTACCATTATCATTATCATTATCACTATCATTATTATTATTATTATTATTCAAAATAATTATAATCAAAGAAAAGCTATTACTAAGGCTACCCGGGCCACGTACCGTCCCTCTCGGCGCTCCTCTGCGCGGCGGGCGGCGCCAGCGGCTTCAGCGGGGCCTGCGAGGAGAGAAGGCGCGGTTAGCTGCTTGGCTTCCTTCGTTCCGCCCCCCCCCCCCCCTCCCTCCCACCCGGCCGCCCTCGAGGCTCGTCCAGCCAGGTGTCCCATGGCAAGTGTCCCGTGACCCCCCCCCCCCCCTCCCTGCACAGGTGTGAGCGCATCCCCAACAGGTGTCTGTCAAGCGCTACTTACCAGCTGGGCGGCGTGGGGGGCGCTGCGCCCGGCCGCCGCGATGGGCGCCAGGGGCGTGTGCTGGCCTCCCAGCGGGGGAATCCTGCCTCCGCCCATGGACCCGATGCCCCCCAGGGGCGCGGGCCCCCCCAGCGGCGGGTGGGCGAGGGGCGGCGGGCCAAGGGGCGCCCGCCCGAGGCCTCTGCCGAGGCTGTCTCTGCCACCCAGCATGGCGGGCGGCTCGGCGTCAGTGTGTTTTCCGAGCGCGCGTGAGTGGCTGTCTCTGAGGGCGTGGGCGAGGCCGTGGGAGTCCGCGGCGCCCCTCCGGTCGACGATCACGCTGCCGCCGCTGCCCTCGCTGACTTTTCCCTCGAGGTGTCCCTCGCTGGCGTGGGGCCCCGTGGGGTTCGCTCCGGCTCGCCGCGCTGCCATGGCGGCCGCCCGGGAGGGGGCCCCGGGGTTTTTTGGGGGGGGCCGCGGGGGGGGGGCCGGCGCCCCTTTCTTGGCGGGTGGGGGCCCGGGCGTGCGGGGCGATGGGGGGTGGGGGGTGGGGCCCCGCCCCCCCGCCCCCCCCCCCCCCCGGAACGCCCCCGCCCCCCGCCCCCCCCGCCCCCCCCGACCCGCAGGGCCGAGGGTGGGCCCCCGCCCGCTCAGGGGCCCCGGCTACCATTCCCCTCTCGCCCATCCCTCCCCCCTCCTTCCCCCCTCCCCCTCACCTGTGCAGCTCCCCCCCTGCCGGCGCCAGCCGTGGGGGGGCGTTGCAGAAGGGCGGCGCTGGCCGGGTTTCGGCGGCCCGGGCCCCCGGGCCCCTTGGGGGCCCCTTTTCCTTGGCGATGAGGGCGCGGACGATGTCGTCGACGGGGTGCGCCCACGAACTGCCGCCCGTCGCCTGGTTGAAGAAGTACACGCCCACTCGCGGGTCCTGGCTGCACGGGCGGGGTGCGGGGCGAGTTATTTCCATTTTATTACTATTAACATTATGGTTATTATTATTACTATTAACATTCTTGTTATTTTTATTTATCATTATTATCATCATCATTATTACCATTACTACTATTACTATTATCATTAATATTATCATAATTATTATCATCATTATTATCATTATTATTACCATGTCATTATTACTATTACTATTATTATTATTTCATTTAATTATTTTATTATATTTAATTTATTATTATATTTTTAAATTTTTATTATTTTATTATTATTATTTTTATTATTAATTATTATTTTATTATTATTATCTTATCATTTTCATTATCATTACCATTTCATTTTCATTATCATTATCTAATTTTTATCATTATTACTATTATCTCTTTGTTATCATTATATTATCATTATCCCCCCTCATTATTATCCATAAATTTTATTAATTATATTATTATTATTATTTATTATTATTATTATTATTTTTTATATTTTTACTATTATTGATATAATATTATTATTATTTAATTATTATTTTCTTTTTAAATTAAAATCTTTTATTATTACTATGTTTTATTCTTATTCTTATTCCTGTCATTATCTCTAACATTATCACCATCAATATCATTATCATCATTATTACGACCACCATCGCTATCATCATCATTACCAACACGACAATCCTCATCACCATCATCACAATCACAATCACTATCGCATGGCAGCCTCCAAAATCCTTATCAGGGCCCAGACCACGGGGGCGACTTAAAGGTTTTCCCCGGGCTTGGGCAGCGGCCCCGCAGGGTGCGTGCGGGGGAGGGGACGAGGTGGGGGCTCCGCTCGGGTCGATGCCCCAACACGGGTGCAATACTCGAGCACCTCTGCAACACAGGAGCGCGGGCTATGGGTTGCAGGTTGTGGGGAAAGAGAGGAAGGAGAGAAGAGTGAGGGGAGGGGGGGGGGAGGGAGATTAAGAGAGAGAGAGAGGGAGAGAGAGGAGAGATGGAGAGGGGAGAGAGGGAGGGGGAGAGGAGAGAGAAGAGAGAGGAGAAGAGGGGGGAGATGAGAGAGGAGGGAGGGGAGGAGAAAGACAGAAGGCGGAGGAGAGGAGAGGAGAGAGAGGGAGAGAGAGAGAGGGAGAGGAAAGGGAGAGAAAGAGAGGGAGAGAGGAGAAGAGGATGGGAGAGGGAGAGGGAGAGAAGAGAGGAGAGTGGGAGAGAGAGAAGAGGTGGAGGAGGGATCGAGAAGAGAGAGTGGTTGAGTGAGTAACGGAGAATTGGAGCAGTGAGTGTGAGAGGGAGTTGAGAGATTGAGTTGAGAGAGTGGGTGAGAGGAGAGTGAAAGTAGGATGGATGACGAGGAGAGAGGATGGAGGACGGAGAGTTGAAGGGAGGTAAGAGGAGAGAGTTGGTGGTGAGAGAGGAGTGAGTGAGACAGAGGGTAGAGAGGATGGTGGGGAGGGAGTTGGAGAGAGATTGATGAGAGGGGAGGATGAGAGGGAGGGGCGAGGGGGGGGGTGCTGGGTAGGAGATGGAGAGGATGGATTAGAGGAGGAGTGCGGGGTGTGTTGGGGGGATATGGAGGACGATCGTAGTGAGAGAGGAGTGAGGCGATGGTCTGATTGAGGTTGAGGGAGATTGAGGGAGGGATGAGGGTGTGGGGATGGGCGATGAGAAGAGAGAGCCGGAGAAGTGACTGAATTGGTCAGTGAGGAGTATGGAGAGAGTGAGAGAATGTCGAACGCACTTTCTTCTGGCTCCATTTTCCACAAACCCAACTGTGCGTATCGTAAACATTCTTCGTTTGTGCTCCTAAAGGTCACTGACTGGCAAAAGGGTTTAAAATGGGTTAAGAGGAGAGAGTAGGGATGGGGAGGGAGGGAGGGAGGGAGGGAAGTGAGGGAGAGGGAGGGATGGGGGGAAGGGATTTCGATGGGAGCGGAGGGAGGGAGGGTGTGGTGGGGAGGGAGGGAGGGATATTTAAGGGAGGGAAGGGAGGGAGGGAGAGACGGGGTAGAGGGAGGGAGGGGAGGGAGGGAGGGAGGGAGTGGGCGAGGGAAGGGAGGAGAGAGGGAGGGAGGGTTTATGAGGAAGGGAGGTATGGAATGGGAGGTTTTTAGGAGGGAGTGGGGAAGGGAGGGTGGGAAGGGTGGGAGGGAGCATCATTATGGGAGGGAGGGAGGAGTGAAGAAGAGGAGGGAGGAGGGTATGGGAGAGTATCAGGGGACGGGAGGGTAGGAAGGATGGATGGAAGGAAGGAGGAAGGGAAAGATGGAAGGGAGGGGAGGGGGAGTGATGAGGAGGAGAGAGAGGAGAGAGACGTGAGAGAGAGAGAGAAAGGAGGAATAAAAGACAAAGAACAAAGAGGAGGAAAGGATGTAGAGCGTGGATGTGATGGGAAGAGGATGGGAGAGAGAGAGGGAGGGAGGAGGAGGGAGGGGGTTGGGGGCTGGGAGGGAGTGGGATGAGGGGGGAGGGTGGGAAGGGATTGATGGGAGGGGCTTTAGGGAGGGTGAGGGGTGGGGAGGGGAGGAGGCGTCGGGTGGGGAGAGGGGAGTGGTGGGTGGGATGGTGTCTGGAGGGGGTGTTGGACGAAGAGGAGCGATGTGAGAGGGGGGGGGAGATATAGAGGTTGTGAGTGTGAGAGATGAGTGGGGTCGGTGAGGTTGGAGAGAGTTCGTGTGTGAGGGAGGAGAGAGAGAAGGTGTGTAGAGAAGAGCGGGAGAGAGGGGTTGTGGGCGTGTGTAGCGATAAGTATCGTGAGGCGTCGTGTGGTTGTGTGCGGTGGGTGTGTTGAGAGAGGGGGTGAGGAAAGAAAGAGGGCAACGGAGAGAGAGAGGAGAGGGAATGAATGAGAGGTGAAGAAGGGGAGAGTGAGAGAGATGGATGAGAGTTGTTGTGATAGTGGGAGGATTAGACCCGGGGAGAGAGAGATGAAGGATGAGTAAGGGAGCGAGGAGGAATGAGATGGTGGGATGATGATGTGGATGAGATGGGAGGGAGGGGGAGAGAGACGAGAGAGAGAGGGAGGAGATGGATGGGATTTTAGGGAAGGGAGGGGGGAGGGAGGGAGGGTGATGAGAGGGAGGAGGGAGGGTGGCTGAGGAGAGGGAGTTGTCGGGGATGGGAAGGGAGGAGGGAGGGAAGGTGGGAGGGAGGGTGGGAGGGAGGGGGGGAGGGAGAGAGGGAGAGAAGGAAATGATAGGAGGGAGGAAGGGCAGGGAGAGGAGGGGGATAGGAGGGAAGGGAGGTAGGATCGGATGGAAGGGTACAGGAAGGTAGGAAAGAAGGTTGGGAGGGAGGGAGGAGACGAGATGTGATTGGGATGAGAGAGAGATAGACTGATGAGAGAAGGGGAGTGTGTTGGTGTGTGATGAGGAGTGAGGGGTGGGGAGGGAGGGTGGGAGGGAGGTGGGGAGGGACGGGAGGGTGCTGGGTGGGTGGGTGGGTGGGTGGGTGTGGGTGTGTCGTGTGGGAGGGTGGGTTGGTGAGGTGGTGGTGGGTGGGTGGTTGGTGGGTTGGGTTGAGGTGGGTGGGGGGGTTGTGTGTGTGTGTGTGTGGGTGGTGTGGGTAGTGTGGTTGTGTTGAGTGGGTGGGTTGTGTCGTAGTACGGGAGTAGGGGGTGAGTGGGGAGGGGGGGGATGGGGTGGGTGGCGAGTACGAGTGATGGCGTGGAGGTGAGAGGTGTTGAGGAGAGTTGAGTGAGAGTGGAGATCGAGTGTGGATGGGTGGAGTGGAGGTGATGAGTTGGAGGATGATTTATTCCCCCCCCCCCCCCACCCCCCCCCCCCCCCCCCCCCCCCCCCCCCCCCCCCCCCCCCCCCCCCCCCCCCCCCCCCCCCCCCCCCCCCCCCCCCCCCATAACCACACTAATAGGTGGTCTGGGATGAGAGAGATGAGAGATGAGAGAAGAACGAACGAAAAGAGAAGGATTTAAAAATGGGAAAAACGAGAAAAATACAAAAAGGCGGGGGGTATGTGGGGGAGGGGGGGAGGGGTGTTGAGGGGGGGATGGCAAAAAGGATTGGAAGGCAAAAAGAAGAGAAAAGAGACCGGGAAGTTGCATTGTGCCTCAAATATCAACCGAAATTGGCAACCATTGATTCCTGCCAGATCGCCAGGGGGCTGCTGGGGCTGCCTGCGCCATGCATTGTTTAAAACGCACTTTGGATAATTTTGTTTTTTTTTTCTTTTTTTTTTTTTTGTTTCTTTTTCCAAAGGATGGGGGGAGAGGGAAGGAGGTGAGGGATGGAGGGAGGGGGGAGGGAGGGTAGGGTTCTGTAGGGAGGCGTTTGATGAGGGGAGGGGCAGGGAGGGTGGGTGGGGTTTTTGGGAGTTTGGTGTGGGATGGGGAGCGGGTGGGAGGGCTTGTATGGGATTTAGGGGTAGGGTAGGAGGGTGGCGTGGGAATGTGGGAGGGAGGGATGGCGAGGGATCCAGGGGTGTATGGGAGGGAGGGGGAGATGAGGGGTTGATGTTTTAGGCTCTAGGAATGGGATAGGCGAGGGAGGGGTGAGGAGGGAGGGTTGAATGGGGAAGGGAGGGCGAGGAGGGAGGGAGGGTTGGGATTTAGGGACTGGGTGTGAGTTGACAGGGAGGGTAGGGGAGGGAGGTGGAGGGAGGGCTTTTGAGGGTATGGAGGGAGGGGAGTTAGGGAGGGAGGGAATGATTGAGGGAGGGAGGGGGGAGGGAGGGGAGGGGTAGGAAAGTAGAGGGATGGGGAGGGAGGGGAAAAGGAAAGATAGGAGCGTTAGAAGGGGTTTGATGGGGGGAGGTGAGGGGAGGAGGAGAGGGAGGGAGGGAGCAGGGAGGGAGGAGGATGGAAAGGGAGGGAGGGATGGGAGGGACGGGAGGATGAGGAGGGAGGGAGGAATGTGCTTCTACCCAGGAACGGGAGGGAGGGCAGGATATGGAGGGATGGGAAGGAGGTATGGGAGGGAGGGAGGGAATTAGAATTGGAAAAGAAAGAAAGGAGAAAAGAAGGAAAGAAAGAAGAAGAAAGGGAGAAAAAGAAAAGGAAGTAGGAATAAAAAAGAAAGGAAGAAAGAAAAGAACACAAGAAAGAAAAGAAATGAAAGACAGATATGAAAAGACAGTAAGAAAGAAATGGAAGGAAAGGAAAGGAAAGGGAAAAAGAGACCATGAACGGAAGACAGGAGGAAGGAAGGGAAGGGAGGGAAATGAAACTATCTTTCCGGCCCCGTAGATTTCCTCCTCCAGACCGAGGCCTATCTAAAATGGTGGGACGCTGGTTATTGGATGGTTCAAGGCTACGGTTTAATGGTCTTATCGGGGACGCTTAGCGAGTTGTGGTTAACGCACGCAGCAAGCGATTAATGTGTGGGATAACGCGGAATGGATAATGGGAAATGAGTTAACATGCACTCTCCACTGGAATTAGCTTCGAATGGATAAAGGGCAATGGGTAATTCTGTAGCAAATGGCTCCACAATTGCACAGTCAACCAATGAGTCAACCAACAGGCCTTGTGTGACGTCATCCAATTTCTCCTTTCCTTGAACTTACGGGATTCTATTTCTTATATTTCTCAAATGCTATTAATATTACTATTTTTCTCACTATTACTGTTATCGAAATGATATTGGCAATATTTTTTCTTCAAAAAATCAAGGAAAAGGGTAAGCAGATGAGATGGGTAGAATTAGTAATGAATTCCTTGGTGACTAAGCACTTCTGTACGTCATGCCACCCCAGTACAATGGTGAAAGAGAGAGAGAATGAGAGAATGAGAGAGAGAGCGAGACGGGAGAGAGATGAGCGACGGAGAGGAGGATGAGGAGATGACGAGGGGCGGAGGTGAGAGGACGAGGAGGAGGGGAGGAGACTTGTGAAGAGTTGAGAGATAGAGATAGTGATAGAGATAGTGATAGAGATAGAGAGAGGAGAAGAGAGATGTGGTAGAGCGCGTGGCTGGCGTGCGGATTGGCAATTTTTGCGATTGGAAGGTGGGGTTCGGGCGGGGGGGGTTTTCGTAGGCTGGCCGTTAATTTTGTAGGGACAGGGGTGTTGGGCGTTGTTAGGCCAAGGGCGCGGTGGAGAGGGGTGGTGGGGTGAGGGGGCTGGCGGGCTGTGAGTGGAGTGGTTGTGGGGCGGTGGTGCTGGTGTGTGGTGGGATTCGGGGGGACCTGGATATTGGAGGATGGGTGCCTTGGTGTTGGAGGGGTGAGAGGGCGTGGGAGGAGACAGTTTGTGGGTGTGTGGGTCGAGACCTGCCGTGTGCGGGTAGGGTTCGCGGTTGTGGGGAGTGCTGCGTCGCGATGGGTTTCGCTAGGAGCTGTGGGGGGTGTTGGGGTGTGGGATTCTGGATTGGGGGTGCTCCATGGGTACAGGGGTTGGGGGTGGAGCGGTTGAGTGGTGGGAGTTGGGGGGGGGGGGTGTGGGTAGGGATGGAGGTGGGGGCGAGCTGGTGGGGGCGGGGGGGTGCGCCAGCCCGGGTGCGTGAGATGTGCAGGTTGGTAGGTGTGGGGAGAGAGGGGTGGGAAGGGTTGGGGGTAGCGAGAGTTCTGAGTTGGGGGGGTGGAGAGGCGCCGGGCTTGGGTGGTCGGCCGGGTCGCGGTGGGGGGCGGCGCGAGACTGGGGGGATTGGGGGTGGTGGCGTTGACGGCGGAGTTGTGGGGGTCCGCGGGGGGTAGGGGGCGCGCGTGTGTGTGGGGGTTTTTGTTCGCGGAAGGCTGATTGGTGGGGGGCTTGCTAGAGGGGTGGGGGATGAGGGGGGTGGGCGGGGCGGGGCTGGAGGGGGAAGGAGGCTGGGTGGTTGGTGGAGGGAAGATGGATGGGGACGGGGGGGGGGGGGGGGGCTGTGTGGGGGGAGAGAGAGATGGCGAGAGGGGGAGAGAGAGGGGGGAGAGAGGGAAGGGGAGAGTGGAAGAGAGGGGAGGGGGGTGGGGGGGATGGAGGATGAGGAGGAAGAAGTGGAGAGGGAGGGAGGGAGGAGAGGAGGGACGGGGGAGGGGAGGGTGGTGGGTGGCGAAGGTGGGTGAGGGGGTTGTTGAGTGGGGCGGTCGGGAGAGGGGGAGTGGGGGAGGAGGGTGCCGGGGGCGGGGGGGGGATGAGATGGCGGAGGTGGGGAGGGGGTGGGGGTGGAGACGGTGAGGAAGTGTGAGGAGGGGGGTGGAGGGGTGGGGGGGGGGGTGGGCCGGGCGGCTGAGCCGAGTCGAGGGATGGGGTAGGGGGGTCGCAGGGGGGCCGGGTGGGGGACTGGGGGGGCGGTGGGGACGGGCAGGGGGGAGGGGGTACCGGGGGTGTTGTGGATTGGGTGGGGCGCCTGCGCTGTGACGGGGGGGAGGATAGTGGGGGGGGGGTGGGGCGGGGGGGGGGGGGGAGGGGACGATGAGAGAAGACATCGAACGGGAGGACTTGAGGAGGCGAGGAGGAGCGACGGAGAGAGACTTAGAGAGAAGAAGAGATGGAGAGAGGAGAGACGAGAGAGGGAGAAAGGGAAAGATGATGGGGAGGGGGAGGAAAGAGAGAGGAGAAGAGGAGAGAGGAGAGGAAAGAGAAGAAGGAGGAGAGGAAAAGTGAGGGAGAGAAGGGGGGAAGATGGGGAGAAAACAATGTGAGGGAGAAGAGATGGGAGAGAGGGAGATAGATAGATAGATAGAATAGATATATAGTAAATAGATAGTTAGAAGTTAGATAGATAATGGATAGAGAGGGGAGAGAGAGAAAAGGAGAAAAAGTGAGATGAGATGAGAGAACAGAAAGGAAGAAAGGGGGAAAGAGAAGGGGACGCGAAAAGGGAGAGGGGGAAAAAGACAAAAAAAAACCATACCTCAGATCCCACGAAATATATTAGCATTGCACCCTCTTACAATCCACTCGCTTTCCCGTCTTTATCTGCCTGCTCCCTAAATCCCCCTTGCCGCTTGTTGCATATTCATCTCCCTGATGTCTGTCTCTCTTCTCAAAAGTCTCCCTACTAGAAAAGGGGGGAATGAGGGGGCGACTTTTCTTTCATATTCCTCTCTAAAAATGACAAGTATAAATTTGTGGTCACTTAAAATACGAAGGGTCAAATGCACATCAAAATTTGGGTGTAGAAAAAGGCGGGTTCAGAAAACAACTTTAAACATACACACACACGCACACGCACACACATACACACACGCACCCGTACACGAAACACGCACAGACACCCCACCGCACACGCACACGCACACGACTTTTCCCAAAACGCACACCCCAAAAGCACAAAAACACTTTAAAACTACCCACCCCACAAAAAAAAACCCCTTTAAAACCCCCCCCCCACACACACAGTACATACATACACATTCGTAACATGAAGGCCTCCGTAGCTAAAGAAGGTCAGAAGGTCAGACAAGGTGTTATTCGCCACCTGAAGGTCAAAGGCAAAGGTCACGCAACCCCATAAGTGTTTGACTGCGTACACAGCAAATTAAAATGTCACACCACACACCACACACACACACCACGCAGATGATGATGAGATGGCATCATCTCATCATCATCTTCCCTTTAACATCATATATCATCTTATCCTCATTATAATTTTTTTATTTCAAAATTTTTCCCTTATCATTACTAGATGAGCCCAAAGTACCCTATCAAACAAAAAAAATGCGCTCCCAGAGGGGGGTTGAGTGACTGGAAAATTTGGAGAGAGAGTGAAGAGAGAGGAGAGAGTGAGAGAAATGAGGAGAGAGAACGGATGAGATGAAGAGGAGGAGAGGGAGAGGAGAGAATGGAGGAGAGACGTGCCCAGGAGGGAGGCCCGGGGGAGAGCGAGGGGGAGATAGGAGAGCGAGAGAGAGAGCGAAGAGAGAGCGAGGGAGGAGAGAGAGCGAGAGAGAGCGAGAGAGAGCGAGAAGAGAGCATGAGCGAGACGAGCGAGCGAGAGGAGAAGCGAGCGAGCGAGCGAAACGAGCGAAGAGAGAGAGAGATGAGAGAGAGAGAGATGAGGGAGAGACGGAATGGAGAGGAGAGAGAGAGAGGGAGAGAGAGAGAGAGAGGAGGGGGGGGGGAGAGAGAGAGAGAGGGGGGAGAAGAGAGAGAGAGGGGGGTAGATGGAGAGAGAGAGAGAGGGGGAGGAGAGAGAGAGGAGAGGGGGAGAGAGAGAGAGATGAGGGGGAACGAGAGAGAGAGAGAAGAGAAGAGAGAGAGAGAGAGGAAGAGGGAGAGAGGAGGATGAGGAGAGATTGAGAGAGAGGAGAGAGAGAGTGAGAGAGAGAGGAGAGAGAGAGAGAGGGAAGCGAAAACGAAAAGAAGAGAGAAGAGAAAAATTTTAAAAAGGAAGAGAATGAAAGAGAGAAAAAAAAGAGAAAAAAGAGGGAAAGGGCAAGACAAGAGGAGAGAGAAAGAAAAAAAGAAAAAAATAGAGAGAAATTAGAAAAAAAGTGAAAAAAAAGGGATTTGAGGAAAAAAAAAGGCAAGAAAGAGATAAAGATAAACGAAAAGAAAAGAAAAGAAAGAGATAAATAGAACAGACAGACAGCCAGATTGCAACCTCTCCCCTCCACAGTGCCTCCTCCTGAAGCCCGACTTGTCGACTTGATATGACTCATGACTCATCGAGCGCGGAGACGACCCCCACGTTTATTAGGACTGGCTTAGGTGACTCATGACTCTCTCGAGGCTGGAGAATGGGCTCCGCGACTTAGGACTGACTTGGTGACGATGACTCATCGGGGCCCGGAGACTGACTCACGCGATTAGGACGGCTTGGTGACGCATGACTATGAGGCCGGAGGACTGACTCCGCGACTTAGGACGACTTAGGTGACGCATGACTCATCGACCCCGGGACGGGATCAGCGACTTGGGACTGACTTAGGTGACGCTAAACTCACTCGGCGCCGGGGGATGATCACGCGACTTAGGACTGACTTAGGTGACGCATGACTCACTCGAGCGCCGGAGACTGACTCACGCGACTTAGGACTGACTTAGGTGACGCATGACTCACTCGAGCGCCGGAGACTGACTCACGCGACTTAGGACTGATTTAAAGGTGACGCATGACCACTCGAGCCGAGGGATGACTCACGCGACTTAGGGACTGACTTAGGTGACTCAGGGACTCACTCGAGCCCCGGAGACGGGACCCCACGGACTTAGGCCCTGACTTAGGTGACTCATGACTCACTCGAGCGCCGGAAAATGCCCTCACGCGACTTGGACTGCTTAGGTGACTTCTTGACCACTCGAGCGCCGGAGACTGACTCCGCGACTTAGCTGGACTTAGGGATTTTATGACCACTCGAGCGCCGGGGGACTACTCACGCGTTGGACTGCTTAGGTGATCAGGGAACTCACTCGAGGCCGGGAAGACTGACTCACGCGACTTAGGCTGACTTAGGTGAGCATGATCCACTCGAGCGCGGAGGCTGACTCACGCGACTTGGGGTTGACTTAGGTTTGGGACCATGACTCACTCGAGCGCCGGAGACTGACTCCGGGGACTTAGGACTGGCTCTAGGTGACGCATAAACTCCTCGAGCGCGGAGAAGACTAAACGGACTTAGGACGGGCCCTTAGGTGACTCATGATTCTCGAGCCCCGGAGACGGGACTCACGCGACTTAGGATGACTTAGGTGACTCATGACTAAACTCGAGCGCCGGAGGACTGACTCCGCGACTTAGGACTGACTAGGTAAACTCATGACTCACTCGAGCGCCGGAGACTGACTCACGTGACTTAGGACTGGCTTAGGTGACTCATGATCACTCGGGGCCCCGGAGACTGACTCACGCGACTTGGATGATTTGGGGGATCGGGACTCATCGAGCGCGGGAGGGACTGATACGGGGGACTTAGGAT
>NC_061827.1:38237204-38244704 GCF_019202785.1 Penaeus chinensis | reverse complement strand
ATGTAATAATTTTATAGACGATGTATGAGTTCCAAACTGCACCTCATAGAGTTATTACACTATGTCAAAGACCAGTATTCAATTTAGAAACAACACTACATCTAAAAGCCATGAAAAGCACCTAATTAACTTAATTTTCCACTTTACAAATCGAACAGGCTTGAAGATGACGTCACATACGCAACCCAACTTGTCAAACGGAGGCCCCGCCAAAACGCCCTCCCGCACCATCTACCAGACGCGGCCGCCGTCGTCTGTCCAAAACAGGTTCTTCAGCAGAAAAGTCGCCGCCGCCGCAGGACCCTCTCTCGCCGCCTTCTTCCACCCAGCAACGCCCACGAGCAGCCATGTCGACCGCCACGACCGTGTACGACCAGTATCGCAACCCGCTGACGTCCAGATATGCCTCCAAAGAGATGTCATTCAACTTCAGCGAGACCAAGAAGTTCAGCACCTGGAGGAAGCTGTGGACCTTCCTGGCCAAGGCGGAAAAGGTGGGGCGTTAGGGCTGCCTTCTCAGGGACGCGAGTAGTTTAGGCCTATTTGCAAGGCCCTTTGGAGGTCACGCCGCCTCACGTGACTTAAGTGTGATGGAATGAGGTCATTTTGTCATATGAGGCGATGTCTTCTATGTAATTCGTATGACATTTTATTTGTATTATTATTTACTTGCATTTTGGATTTGTCTGTGATAAGAGTCGGTATTATTTTTTTCCGGAATAGACATTAAAAAAGCTTTGAGATAATAAAAAATAAAATAGTCATTTAAACATGTTTAAACCCAAAATCTTTCTAAGATTTTAATAGATACATATTCATAATGATAATGTCATATATATATTGCAAAGCTAAATTATATCAAATTGTTTTAGAATGTTGGTCATTGTGTGTATGAAAATTAACAGTAATACCTAATAAGGGTTCAAAATAGCAGCCACAGCTCAATTGATTAATCTGTACAAGTTAAAGATGATGGCATTATCAGATATTAAAAAGGATACCTACTGTGGAAATTTTTATTTGAGTTTCAGACAGATGTAGTAAAAAATATATGACATGTAATTGATAGACTTGCAAATTCCTGTGACACATTATTGTGATCTTGACCATCATGAATTGAGTTGTTGGTGATGTGGCAATTTATCTTTGATTAAGTTATTAGTTATAGAAGAAAAATTTCTTGGCATTAGATTAATACCATGAACAGTTTACCTTTAATCTTTATTTGTCCAAACCTGTAACCATTAGCTATTGCCAATATCACTGCTGCAGGAGCTGGGTCTGCCCATCACAGACGAGCAGATCGAGGAGATGGAGGCCAATTGGGAGACCATCGACTTCGAACAGGCGGCACGAGAGGAGCGTGAAACACGGCATGATGTGATGGCCCACATCAGGACCTTTGCCACCAAATGCCCCTCGGCCGCTCCTATCATCCACCTTGGAGCAACTTCATGCTACGTGGGCGACAACACAGTGAGTTACTGAGACCATAGTTCTCTCTCTGTCTCTGTCTTTCTCTGTCTTTCTCTGTCTTTCTCTGTCTCTCTGTGTTTCTCTGTCTCTGTGTTTCTCTATGTCTGTCTTTCTCTATGTCTCTGTCTTTCTTTATGTCTCTGTCTTTCTTTATATCTCTGTCTTTCTTTATGTCTCTGTCTTTCTTTATGTCTCTTTCTTTCTCTATGTCTCTGTCTTTCTCTGTGTCTCTGTCTTTCTCTGTGTCTCTGTCTCTCTATCTCTCTATCTCTCTATCTCTCTATCTCTCTGTCTCTCTGTCTCTCTGTCTCTCTGTCTCTCTATCTCTCTATCTCTCTATCTCTCTCTATCTCTCTCTCTCTCTCTCTCTCTTTCTCTTTCTCTCTCTTTCTCTCTCTCTCTTTCTCTCTCTTTCTCTCTCTTTCTCTCTCTTTCTCTCTCTTTCTCTCTCTCTCTCTCTCTCTCTCTCTCTCTCTCTCTCTCTCTCTCTCTCTCTCTCTCTCTCTCTCTCTCTCTCTCTCTCTCTCTCTCTCTTTCTCTCTCTCTCTCTCAGGACTTGTGGACCCATTTGTATGGAAAATAATGATAACAGTAAAATAAATCTATAGCCTACTGTACATTCTTATATTCACTTCTGGTATCAACAGGTTAGTTATTAACTCACCACACTCTTTTGATGACAAGTACTTACCCCTATTGTATGCCTTGATTGGAAAGAAATCTCACCTATATTTCTTACTCCCCCAGGATTTGATTGTCTTGCGCGATGGCTTTGACATCTTGCTCCCCAAACTCGCTCGTTGCATCCAGCGGTTAGCGAAATTTGCTGGGGAGCAGAAGGACCAGCCCACGCTCGGATTCACGCACCTCCAGTAAGCCCAGTGTATAGTTTTGGATGAATTGTCAGGGAGGGAAAAAGGATTGATGTTGCAAGTCACTGATGTTAACACACTGCTGTAAATAATGAAGTAACTGTAAAAGGCATCGAGGCTTGTTGCTTATTCTGAGATTTCAGGTAAAGAGTCTGCTTTAAAAAAAAAAAAAATTTAATAGTATATTTTGTGGGGGGTTTGTGGGTTGGTTTGTAAGGCTCTCTAGGATAAATAGACAATTATGCTTGTGAGATTTATTACATGGAAAAGGTTGATTATTTGTACTTCGTATTGACATGATTTAAGTATATGATTAGACTTATTATTCTTTTTAATTGATAATGGGTTAGTAGAACTATATACAAGGATCCTCTTCTCTTGAGATTTGTTTTGTTGTGTCCTCTTAAACCATTCATTAGGCCTCTACATGACCACTGACATTACTAACCCCCATGCTGTATGTAGCACTCTGGTTATCTTTGTGTAAACTAAACACCTTGATATGAATATGTGTGGCAGAGCAAGAGAGCCAACAGTGAATACTTTAACACATGGGTAAACTGCCAACAGTTTCGCATGAGGGCATCACCCCCTCCCCCACATCCCTCCACCTGAATCTGACAGACATGTAAGTTGCAAGAGCCATCTCTAGGGCATGTTTCTTAGTCTTTATTTAGGTAGAGGAAACTTAATCTTAACTTTCCTTTCACTGACATTCCTAGAGTTGGTGTGTGCGCATCAGTGTCTAGCATACTCGATCTGTTTTCCCTTTTTTCAGTCTCTTTTTGTATCATATATGATGTAGAAAGTATATATCAATGTTGATAGACATTTTTTTCCTTCCTTCTACTTTCTACATTTTTTTCTTCTTTTTTCCATATTTCTCACTTTTCTAAGGAGTAATCATAGACTTGCATAATTATGATCAACTCAGAAAATTTTAACTAAACACACCTGGCATGAATTTAATAATACTGCCCCTTAAAAACATAACATCTCCTTTCCATACAGTAAAAACAGCTGTTTGGTTCACAGCATGTGTATTTATCTTCAATACTAGTGTGTCCGTCTTCTTCTTCTCCTCTACAGATTACACAGACAGTATTATGATATATTTGAGAAAGTAATATCCAGCCTCCTTATCAGCACTAAACCCTCATTTCATGCAAGGGTTATATTCTGACCCTTTCTGTGGGTGCATAAAATTCACTCAGCCTTTAAATATTACAATATGTAGAGTACTAATGAATATTTAATGTGTGTATCTACATGTATGCATATGGGGAACAACTTCTTACAAATGTGGGGACACCTTTTCACCTAGAGCTTAGGCATCATGTCTGCAAACAAACAGAAGCATTAAAGTTTTCAAAAATCAGCAAGTAATAGTTGCAGTATTATAGATACCATCCACTTATCCTTCAAATTTAGATTATACCTTCTAGACTATACATATTGAGGGAAAATTACATCTCAATATATTTTCCTGTGACTTTTACATAACCCTTCATGGTATATTTCTACCTGATAGCCTAATAGAACCCTTTCATCAGCTGATTGCAAATTAACAGCATAATCAAACGTAGAGCAGCCACTGACGTCTTTCTATTAAAGACATTTCCATCTCTCTCTCTCTCTCTCTCTCTCTCTCTCTCTCTCTCTCTCTCTCTCTCTCTCTCTCTCTCTCTCTCTCTCTCTCTCTCTCTCTCTCTCTCTCTCTTTCTCTCTCAAATAAAAGACAGTTTTGATCAGTTAATATCTCTCATGTTTCTTTTGGTTCCATATTTATCTGTGAAGAGTGGAATACCTTAACTGGTTCTCCAATTTACACATTAAGCAGCCCAGTAGAATAATAAAATAAGATGTAACATAAGCATTTTCCCCACCTGAAACAGGCCAGCTCAGTTGACCACCGTAGGGAAGCGAGCCTGTCTGTGGTTGCAGGAATTGCTGATGGACGAGAGGGCCATCAGCAGAGCCCGGGATGACCTCTGCTTCCGTGGGGTCAAGGGCACCACTGGCACACAGGCGTCATTCCTCCAGCTGTTTGAGGGCACGTAAACTACACACTTGTTCATTGTTGTTTTGCTTGTCTACTGCTGTTGGTATTGCCAGAGGGAGCTTTGTGTATATTTTTGATGGGTCATTTTTTGTTTATGTTGTACTAAATGTTCTAGCTAAATTATTAAGTATTTTTTCCTTTTTTTTTCTCTATCTTTCTTTTTTTTCATTATTTTTTAAAAATCCAATTTTAATGATAATTACATGTTGCAGGAGATGGTGAGAAGGTAAAGAAGCTAGATGACCTGGTGACTAAAATGGCTGGTTTCAAGAAGGCTTATCCAGTGTGTGGGCAGACGTACACCAGGAAGGTTGATGTGGAGTGTCTCAACACGTTGGCATCATTAGGAGCCACAGTGCACAAGGTGGGAGGGGCTTCAGTTTATGGCAGTTAGGCATTGTTAATTGAAGCTCTGAAATGCTTTATATGAACATCAACCAGATTTTGCCTCTCTCCGTTTACCCTACGGATGATTCCCCCCAGATCTGCACCGACTTACGCCTCTTGGCCAACATGAAGGAAATCGAAGAACCCTTCGAGTCCAATCAGATTGGCTCGAGTGCCATGCCATACAAGCGTAACCCAATGCGCAGTGAGCGTTGCTGTGCCCTGGCCCGCCATGTCATGGCCCTGCCATCTAATGCCCTCAACACTGCTGCAACCCAGTGGATGGAACGGACACTGGATGACAGCGCTAATAGGTGATCTAAGTGGGAAATTGTGTGCCTCTTCTGGCATCATTGTTAGAGGTTCACATATACATTTTAAGGTTTTGAGTTTTCAAAACTATTGCAGATGCTTCTGAGAAATGTTTTGCAGTATGAATATGTTCCAGAATTATTATATTGAATTTATAAATCATTATAACTATACTTTTAGTAATAGCATTAACAATTTCAATAGGCGCATTAGCTTGGGCGAATCCTTCCTTGCCTCTGATGGCATGCTGCAGACACTCCAGAATGTTCTAGAGGGCCTGGTGGTGTACCCAAAGGTGATTGAACGCCACATGGCTCAGGAGCTGCCCTTCATGGCAACAGAAAACTTCATCATGGCAGTGGTGAAGGCTGGAGGAAATCGCCAGGTGAGAAAAATCACATTTGTCCTGTTCAGCAGAGGCACCCACTTTGCGTGTAATATCATCAGCTCACTTTTTTGTTTATTTGTTTTCTTAGTTTCGTTGGTCTATAAACATGGCCATTGGTAACAGAAATAGCAGAGTAATTTGTTCTCAGAGGCAGTTGATAAATATGTAAATACAGATTAAGTGGAGCCCAATTTGAGTTTTCATAATTATTATTTCTCATGCTTTTCTTATTTTTGATAACATTGCTAAATAGTTTGGTCTGCACTCTGGGACACATGAAACAAACTTTAGGGTTATATTCTGCCACCAGGACTGTCACGAGGAGATCCGCCGCCTCAGCCATGAAGCAGGAGCCAAAGTAAAACAAGAGGGAAAAGAAAACGACTTAGTGGAGAGGATAAAAGCATCTTCGTACTTTGCCCCGATTCACAGCCAGATTGACTCGCTCCTCAATCCTGCCACTTTCATCGGCCGAGCACCTCAGCAGGTAAAACCGCATGCCTAATGCTGTTTAGGGGACACAGTCATCATGGTTGATTTCACTCAAAATTCATCTAAGATAAGTGTCCACAAAATTAAGAAAAAAGAAAAAAGAAAAAAAAAACTTTAAATGCAAACTTTAAACTGGCAGGCATGGGAATACGCCCTTGAGAAAGGCATGTCAGAATACAGGCCTCAGGTTCTCATACCTTATGGCTCTTTTTCCTCATATTCAGAATCAGGCAAAACCAGAATTTTAATACAATATGGCAACTCAACCTAGACTCCTTTGGCCATTAGGGGTAGGGAAAGGGGGGTTTTAATGCCAGACTATGTTTTTTTTACAGATTGTTTGCTTATTATTGTTGATGTTTCTTTCTTTCTGTTTTCTTTTCTTCCCTTTTTCTTTTCTCTTTTCTCTTTTCACTCTCTCTCTCTCTCTCTCTCTCTCTCTCTCTCTCTCTCTCTCTCTCTCTCTCTCTCTCATTGAAAATTGACCTGGACTCAAACCATAAACCTGTCTCTGTCTCTCTGCCTCATTGTCTGTCTGTCTCTGTCTCTGTCTGTCTCTGTCTCTGTCTGTCTCTGTCTCTGTCTGTCTCTGTCTCTGTCTGTCTCTGTCTGTCTCTGTCTGTCTCTGTCTGTCTCTGTCTGTCTCTGTCTCTGTCTCTGTCTCTGTCTCTGTCTCTGTCTCTGTCTCTGTCTCTGTCTCTGTCTCTGTCTCTGTCTCTGTCTCTCTCTCTCTCTCTCTCTCTCTCTCTCTCTCTCTCTCTCTCTCTCTCTCTCTCTCTCTCTCTCTCTCTCTCTCTCTCTCTCTCTCTCTCTCTCTTCTCTCTCTCTCTCTCTCTCTCTCTCTCTCATTGAAAATTGACCCAGACTCAAACCATAAACCTTTGTTGCAGGTGAAGGAGTTTCTGGAAAATGATGTGGATCCTGTTCTGAAAAAGTACGAAGGGAATTTAGAAGGCTCCGCAACTTTGGTCATTTGAAGTGAACAGAATGAAGAATGCTGCCAGCAGAACTTTCAGATCACAGGTTGCATATCTGTATGGAAAGTTACCAGTTGTCTCCTTGCTCAGTAGAATAACAAGTAAGGCAGTAATTAGATATCAAACTGCCCTTGTTATGAAGGACGTAAGGCTTTTACCTTAGTTCAGGAAAATAGCATTCAGGTTGAGTATTCCCAAGTGCAAGATGAAAATCCTTATTGGTCTACTGGACTCATTAAGGAATATTGGGTGAATATGGTAATTTTTTTAGAACCAATGAAATGCCATTGCACACTTGCTCTTTGGAAATATTTTACTTGGAGCCACACCATATTACCAAGAGTTTTCTCAACTTATGAAAGGTTATTTTTTATACATCCATAGTATTGTTAGTGTATATCTTTATATTGATCTGTGTCATAAGATATGATGTTGATATAAATAAAATGTGTCTTATATAATATGTTCTTGTTATTGTTGTTGATGAATATATTTGATGGTGAATTTTAATGTTACTTGAAGCCCATGTAGTGA
>NC_061827.1:38212204-38232204 GCF_019202785.1 Penaeus chinensis | reverse complement strand
GGCAAGTTGGAGTCTGAGAATTGTCACCTCAGACTCAAAACTGTAGGTAGGGCAGCCCCTATAAAAAGCATTATGGGAGCCACCACAGATGGCACGCATGCGTGACTCCGCAGAACAGTCTGATCGATCGTGACCAGTTTGGGCACATAGAGGGCATCGGGCTGTGGAACGGTCGTCATGGCAGGGTGGCATAGACGCCAGCAGTTCTGAGATTGACGGGGGGGGGGGGGGGTCGGACAGGGAAGCGCTCTCCGCCAATATCACCAAGGGGGAGGCCATGTCTACGGAAAGTAATCTTGGCAATATTTGTGGACTTGCGGCGGCCTCCCGGGGGGATGGTGTAGCATTGTACTGATACTGCATCATAATCCACGAGGCAGGCGAGTAATCTTATCCATAATCTGACCAGTCCTTGTGGTAGGCAGGGCAGTTTGTCAGGGATGAAGAAAGCTGTAGGTGTGGAGGAAATGAATTAGAGGATGTTGCAGGAGGAAGAATGTTCTCTGGAAGTTGGATAATGACCTGGGGATGATTAGGACTGGACTGAGATGATGGCAGGCGTTGAGGAGGGGTTGGAGTAGCAGTGTTCAGAGTCGTGGTCAAAGGAGAGCCCGGGGTCGGGAAACCGGGAGAATTAAAGTCAGTGGGGCTAGTTGATAAAAGGGCAAGCCTCATTGCCTCTGGTTGGCGTACAAAATCTTCATTACTGACCATGGTAAACCTGGAATATGTTGGGAAGAGTGAGAGTCCATCCCTCAGGGTCCCCTTGTGGGGTAAGGGCTAGACAACTAAACGGGAATACCTGCACATGGCTCCCCGAAGCCGTTCATCACTGACACAAAGTCAGCCTCTATTCCTTTCAACACGGCTTTCGTGCCTTAGGAAGTGGATAATAGTTGGGATTGGAGAAGAGAAGGAAACGGAAAGGGAAGAAGAAAACGTGCAATAAGTTGAAGCAAGGGCTTGGGCCCAAGGCGGGGCTGATCCCAGCACTGGGTCCCATCCAAGCCCCCCCCCCCCCCCCGGGAACCGGGGATGATCATGGTAAGCGTTAACTTTAAAGATAAAATTGTTGATGATGTAATGTTTATGGTAAGTGATGGTATGATGATGGTGATGACTGACACCGAATAACACAACGACTACCATAAAAGGCTATCCACACAGGCGGGCGCTAGCCGAGATGACGTCACAGGCAGCCAAACTCGTTACCCCTCGGTTTTCCCAGTGGTTTCTCGTCCATGGCATTGGCTTCAAGGCCCTGTTCACGGGATCGAACAGTGCCCGGCGGACCTTGCTTATTTAGCGGGGTAAAACCTGTGTGATGTCGTACGCACGGAGGTATTGGTGTCTGGAAGGATCGTGTCTATCAATACCCTTGGTTCGACCATACCTTAGGTGAAACTACCAAGCAGATAGCCTTTAGCTGGTGATTTCGCTCGACTGAACAATAAGCGTTAGTTGCAAGCAGAGCAACGAAGAGGACGAGAAAACACGAATATGCCGATGACCTTTTCGCTTCATTGCTTCTTCATGCTCCGAAGAAGCAATATAGCAAGAAGGCCTTCGATATATTTGTGTGTTTTCTTGATCTTCCCTTCCTTGTTTTACTTGTAATTTACTCACCATAAATCCTACAAATGGGCGTTAAGCAAGACCCCGTCGGAGAGTTCAAGGTCGGTGTCCGCCGATTATGCCCCTTCACTTGGACACTCCATAACAGTAATTATCGGATATGTTGATATAATGAGGATATTTATTTATATATTGAACATTTTCTGTCGTGTCAAAACCTAAGGTCATTAGTGGCATATTCAAAATGCAGGGATAGGGTGATGATTGGAAGAGAAGCCCCAAATAAGGAAATTTCATATAGCATTCATATAAATTACTGTGGCAAAGAGAGTTAATTAACGATTCGGATACGTGAATAGAAGAAGGGGATGAAGAAGAGAAAGAAAAGGAAAGGGGGAGAAGAAATGACCCTGCAAAATTAGCTGAGGCGAGGCATAGGTGATCCCCTACAATGGGCCTCAGTCCCCGTCTTCCTACCCCCCCCCCCCCCATCAACGAGCGAGTGATTGAAGGTTGTAATGGTGATAGTACGGATATTTTAATGATCGTGTTAACATACTGCTGTGGCCTGTAGTTCTAATTTCATTACAATACATTAAGTTTACTTTAAACCTTAATAGTCAAATTCTTTTGCATGTTTTTCTTACTGCAGTTAGGTCAGCATTTTCAAATAAAAAAATAAAAAAAAGTTAAAATGAAAGATGCTTATTCAATGTTAATATATAACCCTTGTAAGAAATAATTTCTGTATTTGTCTGGTTAATAAAGACAAAAAATTCCCTCAAGCTGCTCTGAAAAATGATATTCAATTTCCTGTGACATGAAATGAACACAAACAGAAATTGGCAACATTTTATTGAAGAAAACTGCACATCAGGCCCTCAGCCAAAATACTGTTTATATTAACTACATCCATTTAGATGCAAATAAATGGCAAAGCGTATCACATCACATAACGTATCAGCCTGGGTTACGCTTCAATATAAGTTATACACTTTTAATATCGGCAGCTAATTCTATCAAAGTATACCAATATCGCTGTGATTTTTTCCACTCTCTCACACACATCGTCCAATGCAATAACCGAGATGGGTCCACTGTGCAATTTATTATCATGTTGGGTAAATGTGTCCAGAAGACCTGTTTAGGTAGTCTTTCTTCTTCTTATGTGTATTTTGAAAGAAGTGACCAAAGAATGATTTGCTGTTACTTTAAATTATGTGACAAAAAGAATTAAATAACAGTAAAGTAATGTAGAGTCTAGTGATATATTTCTCAAACATTTAGTAAGTTCTCTGAGAATATTGGAATATAAGGTGATCATTTTTTTGAAACTGAAAATCCACACACAAAATGTGAATGTCATTAAAATGCACACACCATTCACATCAATAGTCTTTCAACCACAATCATGCAATTTGGAAATCCTGGTACACATTCAGTTGCAAAAGCCAACTCACTAATCACTTTAAAATTCAATCATCGCCATCGTTGTCACCACCACAAAAAAAGAAAAAAAAGAAAGAAAGAAAGAAAAAGAAAAAGAAAAAAAGGGGATGAACTTCAATTATAGATCTTTGTTTGTAAAGAAATGTTGCAATGCAATGTGACTGAGTGACTGAAGACAGTCACTTAGTCAATACAAAGAAACAGACAAGGATAAGGCAAACAAAAATTGTAATGGATGAAAAATATACATTGTTATGCAAAGATAAAAGGATTGAATATGTAGCATTATAATTTTTTGGAATCTGTATCATTAATTTCATGATCACTCTTATTATCTTGGTTTCTCTACAGACAACCTCTCGAATGAAAGTTTTTTTTTTTTTTTTTTTTTTTTTTTTTTATGAATTTTAGTCTATAATCTGAAACCATAAGCATTAGTAAAAAAAAAAAAAAAAAAAAAAAAAAAAAAAAAAAAAAAAACTGATTTATGCCTGTATATCTCATTTGTGTGAAATCATCATGAACAAGAAAGAGGAAGAAAGAAAAACAATGCTAAACCAAGAAACATCAATGAATATCAGCAGAGTGCAATTTTTCAACTCAAAAGGCATGTTGCTTCAGCATCACACACCTGGAGTGATTTTTTTCATTCGAGTTCTTTCAGGAAACATCTTTAAAATTATTTGTAATAGGAAATAAATCTCCTGACTCATTTCAGCAAGTTTAGAAATGTATATTCTAGATTCATTCAGATAAATTATATTCATGTGCAAATGTAAGAAGATGCACACACACCGTTTCACAAACATGCACATACATAAAAAAAAGTCCCATTTTGTCATTTTGTCTGACTAAAAAAGAAGAGAGAGAGAGAGAAAAAAAAAAAAAAAAAGTCATGATAAACTCAAACTCTGAGAACACGCTAAATAAATAGTAAAAATAATGGCCAACCCACTGATTCATCTAGAAAGCAAAATCCATCATTTTTTTTTTGTTCAAACTGCTAGTGTTAAAGCAATAAATTACCTAAAATGCTTGGGAAGTTTATCTCAGCTTTATAAAAAAAAAAAAAAAAAAAAGAGAAATAAAACTCAGAAAGCAAAAAAAAAGACACAAAATAGAAAGAAAGAAAGAAAAAAGGAGTTTTCTTAGTATTCCAGTCATAATATCTCTTAGTACATATACCTTGTATTTGTAAGAGTAGAATAACAAGAAGAAATCTATTTTTTTTGCTTTGTGTAAAGAGTTCAGCAAGTAACAAGTGTTCACACCCAATATCAAGCTCTATGCAAAGTAAGCTAACTCACACCAACATTCTTTTTGGAAAATGGATACACATCTTTGAATATCACATGTCAAAACAGTGATATAAATACAAATTCACTTCTTATCATGACAAATTATTAGGACATCACTCATATTTCATACATTCCTTGTCTCCTAAACCAGTATGTACAAAGATATACAGTACATGTATATGGGATATGTATGTATATGATCAAATCACTGCCAGAACATATTTCCATCAAAAAATATTAACATTACACATTTACATACATACAGCATATTAATATATATATATATATATATATATATATATATATATATATATATATATATATATATATATATTTCTGGAATCTACCACAATGTTTTATATACTTTTCATATATATATAATGGCTGCTTTTCTAGTGTCTTCCCCAAGAGGCTAAAGTCAGTACTGTTGACCACTTTCTTCCATGCAGTAACTGCCATACTGAGAAAATAGACTCTGACCAGTTCACAAAAATTAAATTGCATGACAAGTTCATTATTTTACAGTAACTTTGGAAGGCGATTCTTTAATAATATTACGAGGTAATTACGGCATTTACATTTTTATTGATCAGACTAGTGTCTTGTATAAACATAACAAAATCTGTTAGGGGAAAAATTAATAAATAAATAAATGAACACACATTTTAGCTCAGTGTTGAAATACAATCATCAATTTACCTTGCTTGGGAATTGCAGGTTTCAAAATTGATTCATTGTAATTTTGAGCTTTTGACAAAAGAAATTTTCAGGTTTTACATTATATTTATAAATGTACTGGGACATCATTATTGGTTTCATAAATGTACAAACAAAGGTCAAAAGTTTTCTTTTTTTATTAAAGTCCTGATATACATACCAACATAATACGCATATGTGCTTCTGTGTGTATTTGTGTGTCTGTGTATGTATATGCAAGTCTCTGTCAGTGTCAGTACCTATCTGTCTATCAGTTTAAGTGTGTGCGCGCCAAGACACCTAGACATACACACACTTACACATCATATATATATATATATATATATATGCATATGTGTGTATAAATAACCATACCTCCTAAGGATTAACATCATTTTCCCTCCTGCAACACTATCCTTACCCTTTTTGTACAAAATATAACAGCTGCTTATAATAATATATAACACTTTCATTTTCTAGGTACAGATATGTCCTCATTGACTAACATTTTTAATGTTTTCTTCTTCAATTCCTTCCTCATCTATACATCTTTCTTTATTTGTTTCCCCTCTCCAGCAGTCAGTGATGATTCACAACCAGAGTGACCTGCTTAAAAGGACCACCACCACTGCACCTTCACTGACCCATATAGATCTAGTCAAAAGTGCCCTTGAATTTGCATAATAATTAAAGCAACACACTATAATATTTGTGTGCTCAATAATCATATCAATTACTTTCTTAGACTTCTAAGTTTGGCAAAAGGTTCTTCAAGGAGAAAGAAATGGTGAGGGGGAAGTGAGAGAGGAATGGAGAGGGAGAAAACAAGGAAAAAGGAAAGAGAGGAGGGAGAGAAAAGAAAAGAGAAGGAAGAAAGGAATGGGAAGGATGGAAGGAGGAATAGAGGAGATTAAAGTAAAGGAAGAGAAGGTGAGAGACAGAGAAGGTAAAAAAGAGAAGGAAAGAGAAACATAAAACTGAGAATAAGAAAGAGAAAATAGACAGACAGCCAAACACAAAAGACAGCTTTGGGGTGACCAAGCAGTGAGGCCCCCCCTCCCTGCTGCCTAAAAACTAAGCCTTCTCGCTTCCCAATTCCCTCTCTCCACTCACTCCTCACTCCACTGTCACTTCCTCCAAGAGTTTGCGGCAGTTGTCATCAAGGTCTTGTGCCAGCGTCATGATGGTGGTCACATCGGTGCTCTGCTGCAGTCGCTTCATCTGCTGCCCGAGGAACACCCGCAGTGAGATGGTGTGAACTGGGTCTTCTTGTGCGATGGCCTGCCGCCGCACCACGTGCTCTGTCTCCAGCTCAAATGGCTCCGGTGACCCTAACCGACCCCCTATTACAACCTGAAATAAAGGAAGTTTTTCAATAAAAAGGGAGAGGGAGAGGGAAAGGGGAGAGGAAGGAAGGGAGGAAGAGGGAGAGGAAGGAAGGGAGGAAGAGGGAGAGAAAGGAAGGGAGGAAGAGGGAGAGGAAGGAAGGGAGGAAGAGGGAGAGGAAGGAAGGGAGGAAGAGGGAGAGGAAGGAAGCGAGGAAGAGGGAGAGGAAGGAAGGAAGAGGGAGAGGAAGGAAGGAAGGAAGAGGGAGAGGAAGGAAGGAAGGAAGAGGGAGAGGAAGGAAAGAAGGAAGAGGGAGAGGAAGGAAGGAAGGAAGAGGGAGAGGAAGGAAGAAAGGAAGAAGGAGAGGAAGGAAGGGAGGCAGAGGGAGAGGAAGGAAGGGAGGAAGAGGGAGAGGAAGGAAGGGAGGAAGAGGGAGAGGAAGGAAAGAAGGAAGAGGGAGAGGAAGGAAGGAAGGAAGAGGGAGAGGAAGGAAGGAGGAAGAGGGAGAGGAAGGAAGGAGGAAGAGGGAGAGGAAGGAAGGAAGGAAGAGGGATAGGAAGGAAGGAAGGAAGAGGGATAGGAAGGAAGGGAGGAAGAGGGAGAGGAAGGAAGGGAGGCAGAGGGAGAGGAAGGAAGGGAGGAAGAGGGAGAGGAAGGAAGGGAGGAAGAGGGAGAGGAAGGAAGGGAGGAAGAGGGAGAGGAAGGAAGGAAGGAAGAAGGAGAGGGACAAAGGGTTAGGCAGGAAGGGAGGAGGAGGGAGATGGGAGACAGAATATGTAAATCAGGCAAAAGTGACAATAGCTATCAAATAGAAGGACAGCAAAAACAGAAGGATTTCAGGAGTGAAAGGATTTGATATACAGGCAATGGGAGACAGAGAGAATAAAGTGGGAGTAACGAAGGGAAATGGAAAGGAAAATTAAGGGAAGATGTAAAAATTACTAAGGCTCTACTACAAGTAGTTCTAATGAAAACAGAAATATGAGAAAGAAGGAAAAAAAGAGGAAATAACATTAAATTAATATTAATAAAATAACAACAAATAGAATAATGAAAGTAAGAGTACATAAGAAGGATAATGACAATAACAATCTCTAACTGCCATCACACTGACCAGCTTGTCCTGCGTGGAGTCCTCCACGGTAACATCGAACACCACCTCAGACACGGCTGTCACAGCGTGGGGCCACACCTTGAGAACTGGGGGCCAGCCAGTGCCACAAAGGTAGGCCAGGCCCAAGGCACAGAGCTTGCGCCGCTCTTCGGGAGATGTCAGGGCCAGCTTGTCTGACCATATACTCACTACACGTTCCAACACTTCCTCAGGAGTCTTAGATTGGTCGCCAGCAACCTGTTGGTTTTTTCAAAATATATATGAGAACGTGGGCAAAAATACTCATCAAGTATATAAATAATTGTACTTTAATACATCCCATGCCAAGAAAACACAAAAAAAAGTACTCACCTGATTTATGGCCCACGTGAAGATGGGTTCTGCATAAAGGACCAGCCTAGCTATGACAGACAGATACATCCCCATCACCATTGGGTACTGATCCCCATCTGCAACCACTTTCACAAACCCTGGGATCAAAGGCTGGACCAGGTTGGCCCCTTCCACCGGCAGGACGCGCATTATCATCTCCACTGATCGCAGGACTAGGACAGTGCCTTCGCTCTTCATGTCCGTCAACATTGAACTGAAGCTTTCAATTAGGCGGGAGCCATACCTAGCAACAGGAACATTCCATTTAAGTAAACCACTTTCACTTCATCTCATCAATGACATGCATTATAAATCTTGAAACAAAAATCATCTTTATTTTGCCATTATGCCATGGCAAGAGTAATGTTATGCACATTTTGTATCTAATCACTAGTACACAGACTTCTTTCATCTAATATGCAAATGTACAGATATAAAATCCACAGAATATTAATATACAGACAAACAAACTTACTTTGAGAGGAACTGCTGAGGGCAGAGTAGTGTGTAAGCTGTAGTGATCTGCAAGCAAAGTCTCAAGTTCTCAGACGAAATCTCCATAAGAGGTAGCATGTTGTCGAACAACTGAAGAAGGGCGTCATGAGGTGTGGCTGTGTTCTCAAGGGTGGTCAGCCACAGCAATAGACCATCCTCAAGCAAGTACACGTGGCAGTCTTCCCGGACATCAGTTGATATGCGAATGATGTTGATCAGGAATTCATGCAGGCCTTCACTTTCACGCTGAAAAGAAAAACAGCTCATAAAATTTACAATATGAATAGGATGCTACTTTGGGCCAAACTGTACGATATCTGGGAACTGACTTACAATCAAACAACCAAAGACAGAATTAATGTTGTGAAAAATGGCGACACTTAACAAATATCAACCATGTATCTTCCTAACTCCCTGAAAACAAACCCTATCTGACCCACAAATACTAAGAGTAAATACAAGGTAAACAAGAAGAAAACACCAACCATTAATCCAGTAACCATATGTACAAGCGTGGTGAGAATGGCACATCGAAGCATGTTGTGGTCAGCAGATTCATCCCAAAGCCCTGGGAGGTACTGGGCTAAGGGGGCTGCGTGTGGCTGGATGCCAACACCAACAACCTCAATCATGAAGGACATTACATGAAGGACCTGAAATAGGTAGAATTATGGATTAATAAAATACTTAATTTCATGACACTGTTAAAGAAAATTAAGGAAAATAAAAAATCAAACATTACCTACAAAGGAATTTAACATATATCAGGTATGACATCAATATTATATCAATACTTATATCAGTATCTATATTCTGACCTGCATTTTGGTATCACATTCATGTGCCTCTTTGAGAAGGTTGAACAAGAGCCCAAAAATGGTTGGGAGGTATGGCATGAACTTTTCAGGGTCAAACTCAAAGTCATCTACTGAATGCTTCAGAGTCATGGCTGCACTGAGGCGGACCACAAAGTCTTCCTCAGATGACAGGAGGTGGATGCAGGCCTCATACAAAGTGGGCCGGTGCTCAGGCGAGAACTTGACACTGGTCCACTGGCCAATGAGCCAGATGACACGGCGCCGGATGATGCGGTAGTTGGAGTCCTTGACCTTGAGTTCGTTGATGAGGGAAGAGGTGAACCACTGGTCGAAGTCGATGTCATCAAACAGCTCAAAAGCCGCCAGGCCCACTGCATTATACACAGCATCCTTCTGGAGGATCCCATGGTAGTCGCTCGGCTCAACAGGCTTGTGGGAAGACCGGACCATGTCCATCAGCACGGCCGTAAGTGCGCTTCTATACTCATGGAACAAGGATACAAACAAGGTCTCTGTGCAGGGCCTCAGGCTATACTTCCAGGACTCCCCTCCCTCCACCTCCATACAGAAACCCTCAGGGTCGGAGTCCCAGGCCTCCAAGTCATCCTGCGTCAGAAGGAAGTAGTGAGAGATAAGCTTGTGGCACATCTCTGCCAACACAGTGTTGGTGAAGAACTCAGATTTGATCCTGAATGCCTCCAGTGTCTGTGGGTCCTTGGTGTCTTCAATGACCTTGCATGGCTTGTATTCTGGGCACAGCAGGATGGTCTTGATCAGGTTCAGGCACTGGACTGTAAATCGCTCAAAGATCAGTCCCTCCCCGGCTGGTGTGAACACATAATACGTTGTCAGGTCTAAACTGGGCTTTATGAACTGGAGATAGGAAAATGGATAATTTTCTAGCATATCCAACAAAACTTTGGTTAGGAGAACGACATACTTCCCCCCAATAGTCTTTATATGTTCATTATTTTCATGCTGTTTCCTAAAGTCAAGCATCACTTTGATACGATCAAATACTGCCTCCACAAACATGGTTGCGTCCTGATTCTCATGAGGCTTCTTAAACCCGTGGATAAGTAATTTTCGAAGAATTTTCAGAGCTAGGTGTGAGCGCTCCAAGCAGGGGACCATAACCTCATTGTTCTGCCCAGAAGCCACAAGGAAAGCCTCTGTCTCTGATCTCCATAACTCTAGCAGGAATGTAAACATCTGGCTTGTCAGCTCCTGTAAAGTGCAACAATTGACATTAGAATTTTTCACATGCAAATGGAAACAAACTAAGTACAAACAATACATATATCAATTAAAATTCACACAAGGTCCCCACTCACCTGAAACGTCCTTCTATCAGCTGCTAGCCTTTTGGATGCGAGTTGCTTAATAACATGATGCAGGGTGAGAAGCGTTCTGTGCTGCACCAACTGGTCAGAACTTTTAACTGCTTCAAAGAGTGCAGGAAGCAGGTCTGGCCACTCTCTTGGACAGTCCACCCTAGCAATCTTGGCTATGAGTACTGCCAGCTGCGTGGCAACTTGCGGCACAGGTTCGCGGAGGTTGTGTAAAAGCCCACATCTTATGCGAGCCTGGAATACAATTTGAAAGTATATAATAAATGTAAAATACAAACAGTTTTATAAGTAAACATTCAGTTAAAATATATTTACACGTAGACAGAGAACAAAGACTGAACCATAAATTATTATTCTATTGTAGTAGAATGCATTCCTACCTTTTCTTCTTCAGTAATTGCTTTGGGAGCAGTTTTCCTCCAATACCTGTCGACGCCATTCTTGAAGTACAACACAGCTAGCCATCGGACATTCACTTCTAAGTTGTGTTCCGAGAAGATCTGCAATGAGAAAAAAAATCTTTAAAGATCCAAGTCCTTTCTCTACTAATGCGATAGCATTACCATCCAACTGCATCATACAAATTTCTTTTTAGGGGAAAATAAAAAAAAGAGGCAAAAATGAGATTTTGCAACAAGGGTGTACCACTTGATTACAGGCAAGACTAAACAAATGAATACAGAAATGGTTTAATACACAAACAGCAGGCTCAACTGCATATAGCATGGATAATTGCCATCTGTCATTTCATCATGGCAAGAATGACTATCATTTACACTAATAGATTAATAACACTGAATGTACTGTACAAGAATAACTGTCCTTTATACTAATAGGTTAATGATATTGAATATACTGTACATCATACAAATTTACACTAAGAGAGCAAATTATTTAGAACAGTCTTATTAGCTATCCCAATCTTAAATCATACTTTTATGTATAACTAAAAAAGGTGAAAAAAATCTGAGACAAAAATGTTCAGAAATCCAAATCTCCCCGACGGCAAGAAAGGAAATGCTGGCTTTTTCTTTTTCTCCCCCCCCTCCCCCCACACACACTATCAACCTTTTGAAAAAAGCTTAGGCTTCTTTTTATTTTTTGTTTTCTCTTTTTTTTAATTGAACCAATTTCTCTCATTTTTCAAAAATTAAATCAAATGTCTCTTTACAGAAGAAGATTCAGATGAATTTAATAATGAACATAATAGGCTTATCTACAATAGATAATGAATGAGTAACCCAGAAGCAGAAAATATCAATTCCAGTTTCTGGCCTAACGGTGATGCCAAAAAAAGAAATACAGTGAAATCTAATCTGGCAGATAAAAAGATATATAAACACCCACTTGTGATATTAAACGGTGAGATATATTTTCACAGGAAATCCTGTACAGCTTGTTGTCTTCAGTTAATCAACACATTTACTGACAGCTGTTGTAGCATTCTTTGTTTTAAATGTTTTCATTATTTTGGCAATAGTGAACTACTTCCATTGAAACTTATGTAATAAATTTCATGAAATATATTGAATTATCTTCCTGAAATTGCACTTCATGTAATTTCTAATCCCTTTTGGCTTTGCAATTCTTTAAATCTTTATTTTCCTTTTTTGCCTAACTGGTCTATGGTCTGATCCACAGTCTATACATCTCTCTACTTTTTGCATTAATAATACCATTTCTGTATCTATCATACTTATTGTTAATTCTTATCAGGTCTTATATATCATGGTGTTAGACATTTTCAAACAAGTATACATTCCCATCAATGTGTTCTATATAAAATACACTAACCTGTCACCATCACAAATACCATGCTGTCATCTACACTTGTCCCTCCTATTATAATTACTGATCATTGAATTTCCTACATTGAATTTCCTACATTTTACTGTCTTCCTCAAATATGGACAAAACTACTCTTTGTCATCCACATATGCAATGATCTAAATTAATTAAAGATCCACTGGGTTTCCATCTAATCGCATTATCGCTGGTGTGGAATGCCATACTTTTGGCCAGGCTTATATAAGAAAAATAATAGCCAATTTCTATCTTGATTTTTTTTCAGTCCTGATAGGTCTTCTTAAAAAATAATGTCTATAACTTTTTTGTTTCTACATTTACCATAAACCAAGTAAACCGAAGTTAATGGTCCTCCCTTGGAATCCTCAGCTGAATCAGTTTAAGTGTCAATATGGCTAATTAAGAAGACAAAAACACTCACCTCAACTAAAGTTGAATAAAACCCGGGCTCCGTCTCCCATTCCTGCAGCTGCTGTTCAGCTGGTTTGAGGGTTGCAGCGTCCTGACTTGTTGCCCTTCTCAGGGTGTCTAGCACCAGTTCCTTTCCCCCACTCATAATGCTCTAGGATTGTTCTTTAGTTCTGTTTTTTTAATGTGTCACTTGCTTGTATCCCTTTTGTTGATCTTTTACTCTCTCTTTCTTTTTCTACATTCTTAAGCTCACATCATGAATAACCTTTCAACAGGCCCTTCACTTGTTTGAAAGTGGCTGATGCACAAGTTTTGCTATTCCCCACAATACAACGTTGCCAGAGTTGGAACGGCACAAAAACTCAACAGTGATGATTTTCCTGACGTCCTTCACCTTCACAGACACCTCGACCTCCTCCCCCACGTAGCAAGGGGATGGAAAGTTCAGCTCTTGCTTGACTACAACCGTTCCTGGGCCTGGTAGTTGTGTGCCTATGACTGAAGAGACCAGACTGTTGAGAAAGGCACCATGAACCACACAACGCTCGAACTTGGTGTTTTCTCTCACATACAGGTCATCCACATGGATGGGGTTGGTGTCACCCGTGAGGTTCCCAAACTGCGTCACGTCCTCCTTCGTTATCTTCTTTGTCAGTGTTGCATTATCACCCACTTTCAGTGCCAAGCATCTTCTGAAGCTCTTGATTACATTTCCAAATGAACAGTACACTATACTACGTGGAACACCAAAAAGCAAAGGCATCGAACTTGCAGATGATTTTGCATGAAGTTAAATGGAATTACTTTTACACTTTCCCTCTTCAATAGTTACATTCAAGTGATGTGATATGTGTAAGTCTTAGTTGTGCTGTGTGACCTGCAATGCCTTCACACTCTGCACTTGCTCCGGAGTGCAATAATCCTCAAGAAAAACCTTTGCCAAGTTTCTGATCCTGGGGTTGTCACTCTCAGCCCTCCTAAGTATCTGCTCAATTACTTTATCAGAGGTGATATCTGTAAACATAGGAAACATTAAATGAAATGGCTGAATAATTTACTATTGTGTATTATGTCATATGCACAAAAATGTTTTGCTTCAATCTTAATAGCTGCAATCAAAACTATCATCAGATATCTACTAACAATATTCAGTCTTTTGACCTATCACTTTTTTCCCCTTAAGATGACAAGGTTGTACAAGCAATGCCTAAAAAAAAAAAAATTAATAATAAATAAATAAACAAATAAAAACAAATTATTTCACATTTTTTCTCTATACTCTCTTCACTGACCTCTCTTAGATTCTGGTGTGACAAGGAACATAAGTGTTGTAATGGCCGAGAGGACAACTGGCTCGTGCTGTGACGACAGACAACCAGCCAACAGAGCAACCCCTCCGTGCCGGAGAATGTAGGCCTTGTTTTCCTGATCTGTGACACAAATTATCAAGTATAAAAAAAAGGAAAAAACTGTATGTGAGGAGGAGAAGGAGGAGGAAAAAACATAGGGGGGGAAAGAAGAGGAGGAGGAGGAGGAGGAGGAGGAGGAGGAGGAGGAGGAGGAGGAGGAGGAGGAGGAGGAATAGTAAGGAGGAGGAGGAATAGTAAGGAGGAGGAAGAGGAATAGTAAGGAGGAGGAAGAGGAATAGTAAGGAGGAGGAAGAGGAATAGTAAGGAGGAGGAAGAGGAATAGTAAGGAGGAGGAAGAGGAATAGTAAGGAGGAGGAAGAGGAACAGTAAGGAGGAGGAAGAGGAATAGTAAGGAGGAGGAAGAGGAATAGTAAGGAGGAGGAAGAGGAATAGTAAGGAGGAGGAAGAGGAATAGTAAGGAGGAGGAAGAGGAATAGTAAGGAGGAGGAAGAGGAATAGTAAGGAGGAAGAGGAATAGTAAGGAGGAGGAAGAGGAATAGTAAGGAGGAGGAAGAGGAATAGGAATAGGAAGGAAGAGGAATAGGAATAGGAAGGAGGAGGAAGAGGAATAAGAAGGAGGAGGAAGAGGAATAGGAAGGAGGAGGAAGAGGAATAGTAAGGAGGAGGAAGAGGAATAGTAAGGAGGAGGAAGAGGAATAGTAAGGAGGAGGAAGAGGAATAGTAAGGAGGAGGAAGAGGAACAGTAAGGAGGAGGAAGAGGAATAGTAAGGAGGAGGAAGAGGAATAGTAAGGAGGAGGAAGAGGAATAGTAAGGAGGAGGAAGAGGAACAGTAAGGAGGAGGAAGAGAAATAGTAAGGAGGAGGAAGAGGAATAGTAAGGAGGAGGAAGAGGAATAGTAAGGAGGAGGAAGAGGAACAGTAAGGAGGAGGAAGAGGAATAGTAAGGAGGAGGAAGAGGAATAGTAAGGAGGAGGAAGAGGAACAGTAAGGAGGAGGAAGAGGAATAGTAAGGAGGAGGAAGAGGAATAGTAAGGAGGAGGAAGAGGAATAGTAAGGAGGAAGAGGAATAGTAAGGAGGAGGAAGAGGAATAGTAAGGAGGAGGAAGAGGAATAGGAATAGGAAGGAAGAGGAATAGGAATAGGAAGGAGGAGGAAGAGGAATAAGAAGGAGGAGGAAGAGGAATAGGAAGGAGGAGGAAGAGGAATAGTAAGGAGGAGGAAGAGGAATAGTAAGGAGGAGGAAGAGGAATAGTAAGGAGGAGGAAGAGGAATAGTAAGGAGGAAGAGGAATAGTAAGGAGGAGGAAGAGGAATAGGAAGGAAGAGGAATAGGAATAGGTAGGAGGAGGAAGAGGAATAGGAATGAGGGAAGAGGAATAGGAAAGGAGGAGGAAGAGGAATATGAAGGAGGAGAAGAGGAATAGGAAGGAAGGAAGGGAAGAGGAATAGGAAGGAGGAGAGAAGAGGAATAGGAAGGAGGACGGAACGAGGAATAGGAAGGAGGAGGAGAGGAAGAGGAATAGGAAGGAGGAGGAAGAGGAATAGGAAGGAGGAGGAAGAGGAATAAGGATAGGAGGAAGAGGAATAGGATAGGAAGGAAGGAAGGAAGAGGAGAAGAGGAATAGGAAGGAGGAGGAAGAGGAATAGGAAGGTGGAGAAGAGGAATAGGAAGGAGGAGAAGAGGAATAGGAAGGAGGAGGAAGAGGTAAGGAAGGAGGAGAAGATGGAGAATAGGAAGGAGGAGAAAGGAGAATAGGAAGGAGGAGAAAGGAGAATAGGAAGGAGGAGAAAGGAGAATAGGAAGGAGGAGAAAGGAGAATAGGAAGGAGGAGAAAGGAGAATAGGAAGGAGGAGGAAGGAGAATAGGAAGGAGGAGAAGAGGAATAGGAAGGAGAGGAGAAGAGGAATTGAATAACAGGAGGAGGAAGAGGAATAGAAGGAGAGAAGAGGAATAGGAAGGAGGAGGAAGAGGAATTGAAGGAGGAGGAAGAGGAATAGGAAGGAGGAGGTATGAGGAATAGGAAGATGAGGAAGAGGAATAGTAAGGAGGAGGAAGAGGAATAGTAAGGAGGAGGAGAGGAATAGTAAGGAGGAGGAAGAGGAATAGTAAGGAGGAAGAGGAATAGTAAGGAGGAGGAAGAGGAATAGTAAGGAGGAGGAAGAGGAATAGGATAGGAAGGAGAGGAATAGGAATAGGAAGGAGGAAGGAAGAGGAAGAAGAAGAGGAGGAAGAGGAATAGGAAGGAGGAGGAAGAGGAATAGGAAGGAGGAGGAAGAGGAATAGGAAGGAGGAGGAAGAGGAATAGGAAGGAGGAGGAAGAGGAATAGGAAGGAGGAGGAAGAGGAATAGGAAGGAGGACGAAGAGGAATAGGAAGGAGGAGGAAGAGGAATAGGAAGGAGGACGAAGAGGAATAGGAAGGAGGAGGAAGAGGAATAGGAAGGAGGAGGAAGAGGAATAGGAAGGAGGAGGAAGAGGAATAGGAAGGAGGAGGAAGAGGAATAGGAAGGAGGAGGAAGAGGAATAGGAAGGAGGAGGAAGAGGAATAGGAAGGAGGAGGAAGAGGAATAAGGAGGAGGAGGAGGAGGAAGAGGAATAGGAAGAAGGAAGAAGATGAAGGAGGAAGAAGAGGAAAGAGGAGGAAGAGGAGGAAGGAGGAGGAAGAAGATGAAGGAGGAGGAAGAAAAGGAAGGAGGAAGAACAGGAAGGAGGAGGAAGAAAATGAAGGAGGAAGAACAGGAAGGAGGAGGAAGAAGAGGAAGGAGGAGGAAGAACAGGAAGGAGGAGGAAGAACAGGAAGGAGGAGGAAGAACAGGAAGAAGGAGGAAGATGAAGGAGGAGAAGGACAGGAAGGAGGAGGAAGAAGGAGGAAGATGAAGGAGGAGGAAGAAGAGGAAGGAGGAGGAAGAAGAGGAAGGAGGAGGAAGAAGAGGAAGGAGGAGGAAGAAGAGGAAGGAGGAGGAAGAAGAGGAAGGAGGAGGAAGAAGAGGAAGGAGGAGGAAGAAGAGGAAGGAGGAGGAAGAAGAGGAAGGAGGAGGAAGAAGAGGAAGGAGGAGGAAGAAGAGGAAGGAGGAGGAAGAAGAGGAAGGAGGAGGAAGAAGAGGAAGGAGGAGGAAGAAGAGGAAGGAGGAGGAAGAAGAGGAAGGAGGAGGAAGAAGAGGAAGGAGGAGGAAGAAGAGGAAGGAGGAGGAAGAAGAGGAAGGAGGAGGAAGAAGAGGAAGGAGGAGGAAGAGAAGGTAGAGGAGGAGGAGGAGAAATATTAAAAGGTTAGAGTAGGATGGGCGACATCCTTCTTATGCAACATTATTGCAGCACAATATTTCAACCAGCTAGTACAATTACCTTTATTTTGCAACATGATTAACTATAAAAGATGTATTCTCTAACATTCAAATATGTGTATGAATCAAATAATTATAAGGACAAAAACACTAATTTACACATGAAGTTATTTCAAATACGGTAAATTAGAACACATGATACCATTTTTAGCAAACTAATTATAAAAATGCTAGGCAGAAATGCACACTCACACACAGGCGCCCACCCCCCCCCCCACACACACACACACGGCCTACATGTACTCCAATTCTTACCAAGAGCTAAGTTGCACAATCCTGAAGCCGCAAAGCCCCTTAGAGTGGCTGTCCCTTCCGTCAGCTGGTCCAAAAAGATGTCAATCACCTTGAGCTTCCTTAGCCAAGGGTAGTTGATTGGGTCATAGGCAAAGTTCGCAAGATTGGCGAGGACTTGTTCTTTGGATGCTGAGAGTTGGAGAAAAAAGTTGATATCATGGCATGTATAAGAATGTATATGAATAGCTACTTAATAGTATAAATATATATATATATATATATATATATATATATATATATATACATATATAAATATACAACACAAAAAAAATACACATAAAAGAAATAGAGAGAGGAGGAACAGAGGAACATGCACTTCTTAGCTTTAGCATGTATTTCATTTCTCAATAAAAAGCTAGAATTGGGGGGTGAGGAGGGTGAGGAAGAGGAGGAGGGTGAGGAGGAGGAGGGTGAGGAGGAGGAGGAGGAGGAGGAGGAGGAGGAGGAGGAGGAGGAGGAGGAGGAGGAGGAGGAGGAGGAGGAGGAGGAGGAGGAGGAGGAGGAGGAGGAGGAGGAGGAGGAGGAGGAGGAGGAGGAGGAGGAGGAGGAGGAAGAGGAGGAGGATGAAGAAGAAGAGGAGGAATAGTATGAGAGAGAAAGAAAGAGGAAGAGGAGGACGACGACAACGAAGAGGAAGAGGAAGAGGAGGTGGAGTAGTAGTAGAAGGGAGATGATGATAACAACAGAAAAAGAAAACCAATTTCCAACGGTTACCAAGATGCTCTGAAGTGGTGAACTCGTGTACAAGCTCCTTGAGGTATTCGGGACGGTCGACACCCTTCTTGCCCGAACGTTTTTCTAGCCGCTCATAGCTAGTGAACATGCTGTGTCACGAACACACTGCCAAAGGTGAAGTGCATTAGAGATTTCTACATATATACTTGTATCATCCGCTCATCCAATCACATACACACCCAAGATACAAGGACAACCTCTTAATAAGATTTTATTTCGAGATTTCGTCAGGGGGAGCAATAATTCTAATGGCAATGGAAAAGGCAAACCTCATGGACACAATCTATTTTGGTATTCTTATCCCTTATGATATGGGTAACGTGACCACCACGTCATAAAAAAAATTGCCTTGAGTGGCAGGTCACGGGAACATGCCGTCACGGGGAAAATTTCCATGAGCCACAACTTGAAGAGTGCTGGCTCTAGGGAGGATGCCACATCCTGCCTGCTGTGACTGGCAACACAGGTTGTATTAGAGAAAATTGGATATTACGAAAAAAAAACACAAATAAGAAAATGTTAATTATTATAATGATTACTGCACTGAGTTATGGACTACCTAGAGAGATGATATGGAGTCTGTGCAAAGAAAACAGTCTAGTACCATCTGGACAAAGCAAATCAAATGACAAATATAGACATTGGAAAATGGCAAAAAAGCTAAAAACGCTCATGAGAAAATACCATTGTATAGGGGAGGCATGGAGAATTGTCACAGCACATGAGTGTTTGTGTGTGCCTAAACTACAGGCAGCACACCCGTCAGAGTAACCACTGACATAAACCTAAGGTCCTTATTTTGGGCCACGTGATGGCAGTGAAGCAGATCCAATGGGTTTAGTAATACTACAGTTGATTCTATTCTGCAGCTATTTTCCCAATGTAGCGTTAAGTAGTGCCATTTTCCCAATGTAGCGTTAAGTAGTGCCATTTTCCAGGCATTATCATGAACCCTTATTGTCTACAATAAACCACACATAGACCTGGCATACCAAATGTGTAGTGTTAACTTAGCATCTTAATATTACAAGCTACAAACACAATCACCATACTGTGTATCAGCAGTGCTACACACACACATGAACACACACAGGTGCTTCAGAAACTGGAAAACATCCGCATCAAGAGAACCATCACCTCCCTTGACCTGCCCATGCTCCTCATCAAGAAGTTTGCAAAGGAACTTGCCACTCCTCTTCCCTCCATAGTTAGCACCTTACTGCAACAATATAAGTGCCCATCACAATGAGAGACCACCTTTCTCAGCGCCATTGGGAAAACCCTTGACACAACCATCGTTGCCACCATTGACAATTCCTACCCTGACCACTTTGCCATCCAGCGCACCCTTGACAACCTCCTCTCCTGGACCACCACAAATCATGTCACTCGGCATCACCATCGACGAAAAGCTCTCCTGGACACAGCACGTCACAGACATCGTGAGGTCTGCCTCCTACAAGCTTCACATGACGTGTTGCCTCAAGTCCCTTGGTGTCCCACTTCTGGAGCTACAAAATATCTACAGGCTATTCATCCAGCCCCCTCCC
>NC_061827.1:38182204-38189704 GCF_019202785.1 Penaeus chinensis | reverse complement strand
TTTGTCAACGTTTTTGTCTTGTTTATTTTGATCGGGTATCTGGATATCACAAAAAAAAGCAAAGAAAAAAAAGATGAGCTGTTTTTAATCATCACTAGAAAAATGAAGGAAATTTTGTCTATTCACATTGCAGATGTTTATCATATGTCATTTTTTAAGGGACAGTTTACACGTTGATAGTGGGTAGTTTGAGTTCGGTTCAAGAAATCTTTTACCAGGAATCATGTATAACGAACACCTTTTCCTTTTGTTCCTAAGGATCTAATTGTATTCCTGAAAGCATAAAGCTAATGTATTTTGTGATTGTATCCATATTTTACGAATGTTAGACAGCTAATGAATAATAAATTATGAACCAAGATGATAATAAATACATTTGCCTTTGTGCCATGACAGTATATTGACATATGCTTCATACAAGTAAAACTAACACAGTACAAATGTGTTACAGCCACAATTGTTAGCTGTCATATTTCTATCATTTTTGCAATAATAAGATTTTATAAATTTTGCATTGTTTTTTACCCTGTTTTAGTAATTGTAGATTAAGCAACAGGTGCGGTATAACATCTGTGTTCCAAGTTAAATCACAGATGTAATGTGTCTCCTGTTTTTATTTTAATAGCTATTGTGAAAAAAAGTCTATGGAAATAATAAGAAAAATACCTTCAATTTTACTGAATAGTATATTTATAAACATTGTCGAGTTTTTTTTTTTTTTCAAATATTTTATCCTCTTTATCAAGCTGATTTTGAAAAACTAAAAAAATATATATATATATATATATATAATTTAATATTTACTCTAGTTAGTACAATGCAATGTCTATCTCAGGAATTTAATTTCACCTTGCGGTTAAGCGTAATTTGCAGGTGAATGAATGCATTACAGATGAAGGGAACTCTTTTTATTTTGGAGAAGGGGGAGAGAAAAGAGAGGAGAGGAGAAAAGAGAAGAGAGGAAAGAGGAGAGGAGATACTAAAGGGAATGGAGACTGAGATGCAGACACTCATACAAAGAAACAGGCGCGAGGAGAAGCAGACTGAAAAGGCAGGGAGGAAGAGAACGCGAGTTTAGATCCCGAAGCAGATGTACTTGAGGTGCGTGTACTCGTCGAGGCCGTGCAGGGAGCCCTCCTTGCCCAGACCAGACTGCTTGACGCCTCCGAAGGGCAACTCGCACGTGGATACCATCGGCTCATTCACGCCTACCATACCCACCTCCAGCGCCTCTGCCACGCGCCATGCCTGAGACACGTCGCCCGTGTAGAAGTAGCCTGTGGGCGTGGAAGTTGGGGTTAGGGTTTGCATGATCGCACGTGTAGATTTGCAGGAATACTTCGGGTTTATGTAGCTATAAGTATTCCCCCACCATGGATGGACCTACGTATGTGACAGGCACACGCACATGCACACGCCTCCCTCAAAACTCACCCCACTTCATTCAAAGCACGCACACACAAACAAACAAAAATAAAATAAAAATAAAACGCATTTCCACTTCCAAATTTCAAACCCCCATTCGCCGTACCCGCTAAGCCCATATTGGTAGCGTTGGCAAGTTGGACGACCTCCTCCTCCTCGCGGAATTTCAAGATGGCGGCCACGGGACCAAAAATTTCCTCCTTCGCCACCGGCATGTTGAGGGTGACGCCCGTGAGGAGGGTTGGAGGGTAGAAAAGTCCTCCTCCAGGTTTTCCTCCTCGAACCACCTTTGCTCCAGCTGCGATAGACTCCTCTGTCATCTTGACCAACTGAGAAACGAAAGAGATAAAAAAACAAAATGAGAGAAATGTCATTTGTTAAAGGGCAGGTGATTTCTTCTTCATTATTAAGCGGACTTGAAACCGCTAATATTTTATAATTCAAAATGTTTACCTAATCTTTATGTTCGCGGAAATTATGATGAGTTTGACGGAGAAATACGAAGAAAAGGATTGATAAAATTCATGAGAAAACGATAATTACAGTGACAACAATTAAGAAATCATTCTGATTATGATCTAAGGACAGATGACTATAATATATTGCAAAAGGTTCTCAATGTACTTAAGAACATTACATATCAATCTAGAAATTCGTAAAAACGTGCAAAGAAAAAAATGCTAATTATGCCAACAGAAGTCCAGATATCCCAGACCAAATAGATCATCCATTCTCTAATTTATGAAATTCTTTGTTTGACGAAATTACCCGATCGAATTGTCGTTGATTGATGATTGGTCCTTGATTGACGCCATTTTCCAGACCGTGTCCGGATTTCAACTGCTTGTCCACGGCTTCGGCCAACTGCTTTACGAATTCGTCATGCACGGACTCATGCACGAACATGCGGTTGGCAGAGACGCATGTCTGATCGTGAAGAAAAAAGAAAAAAATGGATTTTATAAGTAGGTGATATAAAAGATATTTGTTTATGCGGATAAAGGACATCTGGACACGAAAGCTGGAAAGAGAGAAAAGGAGAGAAAAAAAAAAGGAAAATGACGTCCTTTTTTATAAGGAGAGAAAAAAAAAATCCAATCACAACAGAAATAAACCCAACAAACATTCCTTAATTAAAGATTCCCCCTCCTTCAAAAGAAAAAAAGAAAAAAAAAAAAAAAAGAAGGAAATCGAAACAACGCAGTCGAAACTCTTCCCTCCTAACCTGTCCAGTATTTCTGAACTTGGCCGCCATCGCCCCTTCCACCGCCCTCCCGACATCGGCGCTCGGGAAGACGATGAACGGCGCGTCTCCACCCAGTTCAAGGGAGATTTTCTTGATAGTCGATCCGCAGCGCTGGTAGAGCCACTGGAAGAGATTGGGAGAGTTGATGTTAAGAGTGTAGGGGTGGTTTTTATGATGAGTATGAATGTGTAAAAAGATACATAGAGAGTCTGGGTTGAGGAGATGGAGGATGTCAGTAGTTTGTAATGGAATTTACTCGTGTTATTCAGTGTCATCAGTTATTGAGTTATTCAATGGCAGTCTAACTGTTTGTAATGAGTTATTGAATCATTCTATCTTATTTCACTGCAAGTACACACTGGTCTATAGGAATACTAAGATTACTTCGCCCTGTAAAACGCTCGCCCCCCCCAAAAAAAAAAAAAAAAAATGAGACATCAAGAATGACCCAAAGTAAGAAAATAATGTGATTTTCGAAATATTTCCTCGAAGTCAGTATATTCAAATTTCAAAAACTAATTTAGAAGTACAGTTTTCAAAATCTATTTCAAATGTTGACTCTCAGATCTCGAAATCAACTGTTAATATCCATTTTCAAACTAATTAGAAGTGTGACTCTCAATTTCCAAAGTCAACATTTACTATCCAATTTTCAAAATCAAACTTAAACGTTGGCTCTCAATTTCCAAAGTCAACATACAACCCATCAATTATCAAAAAAAATCTATCGTGACCAGATCTGCTGCAAATCCGCCATACACGGAGACTCCTAAAAAAAACATTTACTTTCCCGTTTTCAAAATCAAATTCAAACGTTGACTCCTAATTCCCAAACTCGACCTCATCAATGATCAAAAAAAATCTATCGCGATCAGATCCGCCATACACGGAGACTCCTAAAAAACAGACTCGACGAACCAACAGCGCGGCATAAAGGCCGAGAACCCGGTGCAGACGAAACACCTGCGCAAGGAATCGAGCTGAATTCTGGATCCACCTTTATAAATTGTGGAGAAAAATCCTGCTAAGTAAATATTTTGATCATCCGGAAATAAAACACAAGTATCTGCGCAGAGGAAAAACTAGTGGTTGTTGTTGGAACCTATTATCGTGAAGGGAAGCCCGAAACAGACATTACCGAGGATAGCGAAATGGTCGTGGGGTTCGACAGGACAACACGCTGTCGCCTTTTGTGTTTGATGTGTGTTTAATTTACTGAACTTTTTTTTTTTTTGTAACGGACTCTCTACGGCAGCGGATCACATCATACGCGTACACATAAAAAAAAAAAAAAAAAAAAAAAGGGAATAATGAAATATGGGAATACACGTATGCGTAACTGCATTCGTACTCGCTCACACAGAAGAAAAAACTTTTACATAGTTACCCTCGTTCAAACGCACACACACACACACACACACACATACACACGCACATACATGTGCACGCACACATACACTTACACGCACAAGTGCATATACACGCACGCTTACCCACAAGAACAAACTTTTACATAGTTACCCTTATTCACATGCACACGCACTCACACACACAAGCGCATATACACGTGTGTATATGTGTGTATGTGTATATGTGTATATGTGTATGTGTATATGTGTATATGTGTATATGCATATACACGCACGCACACACAAACACGTACACTTACGCATGCACGTGCGCACACACATTCACGTACACGTAAGCGCAGACATGCAGCACGCACAGGCATGCACATATACATGTACACATTTAGGCACACTCACGCACACAATACGCACATATACACACCACATAACACACACACGCACCCATAATACGCACACACACATCTACGCACATATATATGCACATACTCGTACACATGCACGCACATGAACTCTTATCCCACTTTTCGAAGACATACCAAAATGATCTTGAATTATGAAAGAGCGAGCCAGAATTTTGGAGAAATTAAGAGCTTTGTCTTTTATATTGATGGCAAAGGTACAGTGACAAGCAAGTCGCACCAGAAAAGACTAATTCATCTTGATCAGTATTTTTTTCTTGATAACCTTAATTATTAGATTTTCTTTTTCGCCAACCGACCTGACCTTAAGCGAACCACAATGCTATCCACAAATAAAGGAAAAATGTTTAGCCGTAAGGAGACAATTGAAACTTGGCGGAACGGCCCGTAGAGTCTATTCCCCAGGAGGGCTGGCGTCTCCAATTGGGCTGACACCCACAACCCACGCCCACTGATACCCACGCCCACTAATACCCACAAAACTGAGACCCCACCCCATCCATAGAGACCCACTGAAGCCCCACCCAATGAAGCCCCGCCTACTGAGACCCCGCCCACAGAGACCCCGCCCACTGAAGCCCCACCCAATGAAGCCCCGCCTACTGAGACCCCGCCCACAGAGATCACGCCCACTGAAACCCCGCCCACAGAGACCCCGCCCACTGAAACCCCGCCCACTTACCTTCCCCACGGCCGTCGATCCGGTGAAGGAGAGAACCTGGACCTTCGGCGAGTCACAAAGGGCGGCTCCCACGGCCTGGACGCGACTCCTGGAGCACGGAAGGACGCTCACCACTCCTGCAGGAACGCCAGCCTCCTCGCAGACCTGGGGAGAAAGGAGGGGAGGGAGGGAAGGAGGGAGGGAGGTTAGGAAAAGGAATGGAGGGAAGGGAGGAGGAAGAGAGGGAGGGAAGGAGGGAGGGGAGGAGAAGGAGGGAGGGAGGGGAGGAGAGGGAGGGAGGGAGGGGTGGAGAGGGAGGGATGGGAGAAAGGAGGGGAGGGAGGGAAGAAGGGAGGGAGGTTAGGAAAAGGAATGGGGGGAAGGGAGGAGGAAGAGAGGGAGGGCAAGAAGGAGGGGAGGAGAAGGAGGGAGGGAGGGGAGGAGAGGGAGGGAGGGAGGGAGGAGAGGAGAGGGATGGGGGAGAGACAGGGAGGGAGGGAAGGGCGAGGGAGGGGAGGGAAGGAGGGTGGGAAGGAGGAAGAGAGACAGAGAATGAGAGCGAGGGAGAGGAAATGGGAAGAAGAGATGAAGAGAGAGAGACAGGATGAGGGAGGGGACGGAGGGGAGGGAGACAAAGGAGGAAAAGAGATAGAGAGAGAAAACGAGAGAAAGAAGGAATTATCTATTAAATATCCGACATACGAAAAGAACACATCGTCATAGACACAATAAATCTAAAATCCGAAATCATCTAATATATCAAGAATATTATTATTATTATTTTAATGAATCTACTCTTCACACTTTCATCAATTTCCTATCATTCTTCTTCTTTATTCTTTATTCTTACTCTTAGTCTAATTATCAATCCTATTATTACTACTATCATCATTATCCATCTTATTCCTATTCTCATTCCTATTCCTGTTCTTTATTCTTATCTTAGCTAATGTAAGAGCTCATTCTCACACCTATTCTTAAGTTCTCATTATTCCCCTTTATTATTCTTTATCTTCTCTCCCCTCTCCCGTCCTTTATCAAATCTTTCCTTAGCGAATGCAAGGACTCTTTCTCATACCAATTCTTATTCTCATTCTTATTCTTCTCATTATTTTTTATCATTCTTTCCTTTCCCTTCCTCATTCTCATACCGATTTTTATTGCCATTCCCTTTCTTATTTTCTGTATGCTTCTTATTCTCATTCCTATTCTTAATTTTATTTATGCTTCTTATTTTCATCCCTATTCTTTTTCTCTTTCTTCCTCTCCTTGTTCTTATTCTCTATCCCCTCTCCCGTCTCCCTTCGTTCCTCCCGCCTTACCTTCGCGAACGCAAGGGCGGTGAGGGGCGTGTCTTCCGCGGGCTTGATCACGCAGGTGCATCCAGCGGCTAGGGCGGCAGCGACCTTCCTGCCGATCATGCCGATGGGGAAGTTCCACTGAGGGGTCGATAGATGGGGAGATAGATAGATCGGGAGAAAGGGATATTAATCAAACAGCAACAACATCAAACAATAAATAAACAAGAATACGAAAACAACATAAGCCTCTCGTGTGCGGGTGTGGTGAGAACAGCCACGTCCTCTCCCCTCTCCCTCCCCTCCCCCCAAAAAACAAACAACAACAACAGACAAACAGGCAGATTCAGTAATAAACAACTAATTCAACAAACAAAAAAAGCAAAAACACAGCACGTACGGGCGTGATGAGCGCAGCGACGCCCACGGGCTGCCTGACGGTCACCATGCGCTTGGAGGCGGCGGGGCTGGGGACCGTCTCGCCGTACTGCCTTCGACCCTCCTCGGCGAACCACTCGAAGAAGGACCCAGCGAACCCCACTTCCCCCGCGGCCTCGCCCTTCGGCTTACCCTGGGGGAGGAGGAGGAGGAGGAAAGGATTAAAATGATGTAAACATTGACAAAGAAGCAATATTCGCAACATGAGCCTTTTAAGATGAATAGTTAGATTGAGATAGACATTTAGATGGATAAAGGTGTAGATCGGGAGATAAATAGATAGCTGGAGAGACAGACAAACAGATGGAAAGGCAGACAGAGACAGATATACACCGACAGCGAGAAACAAAACATAGAAAAAAAGTAAAAAACAAAAAAACATAAACAAGGAGGGAGAGAGAGAGAGAGAGAGAGAGAGAGAGAGAGAGAGAGAGAGAGAGAGAGAGAGAGAGAGAGAGAGAGAGAGAGAGAGAGAGAGAGAGAGAGAGAAAGAGAAAGAGAAAGAGAAAGAGAAAGAGAAAGAGAGAGAGAGAGAGAGAGAGAGAAAAAAAAAAGAAAGAAAGAAAGAGAGAGAAAGAAAGAGAGAGAGAGAGAGAGATCGAAAAAGACACCGAGAAACACACCGACAACAAGAAAGAAAGAA
>NC_061827.1:38169704-38177204 GCF_019202785.1 Penaeus chinensis | reverse complement strand
ATTCAAAGATAGGCCATATATTTACTATCATGTGTATACGGGACCTCGCAAAAACTCGCAAAATCTCGCAAAAAACGTTACCATTGCCTAGACACCCTACTGCCTCAGAACACACACTATGTTCATCAGCCTGACAACTATGTTCTTGTTCAGGCTTAACAGAGACTAGTTTCTGGTCAGATGCTAAAAAATGCACACTGAATTAGTTTACTCTTTTGATTATACTCACGACGAGACAAACGTACATATATATATATTTATATTTACATTCATATACACGTGAAAACTCAGTCGTACTGCAGAGTCGGCACGAGAGGTACATGCTGCGACCATGTAATTTTTTTTTATGTTGCTGACCCTGAAAATCTTTAGTATTTTAATGTCTTTTTTATATTTATCAGGAATACGAGTCGTATAAAAGACTGCTCCAAAAATCGCATTGAAGATCCCCGCCCCCCCCAAAAAAAACATTCTATGTACAACAGACCTCAAAATCTGAATTCGAAATGTGAAATAGCAAAATCTACTGAGTTTCCTGACAGCGTCTATGGTAACAACAACTATATAGTCAAGTTACATAACGTTATGGCTTTCATTAATTCATCTTACAAACTATAGTTCCTGCTCTACCGTCTATAATATGACTAAAAAAATTGCTATGGCCAAAACTGAGTTAGGAGTGTTTGTAATAAAGTAAATCTTATACTCATTATTTCACATATTTGGCTATAAAAATGGTTTGAAAAATAATACTAGATATGAAGGGTCTCGGCATTTCAGCGAAGCCTTGGCAGTCCAGAAGTAATCAGAACACAGTACAGTCAACTTCATATTGCAACATGCAGCACCGCCATAGGTGACTATCTTGATAACACCCTTTTTTCTTTTTAAATATCCTTTAATGAAAGAAAATCCCAATCGAAATTGTCTGTGATCTTGTGACCATGTCAGTTTTAAAGTTCGAATCACTTTTGTCGATTTCTGATTACTTGCAATGTTGCTTTCCTGGAATGACACTCAATTAAACTAATGATCTTGTTCTAGTATTATGACTAGTTTACATTTGTTATTTTGGTATGACCTGCCTTTGTTACACTCCAAAGAAAAAAAAACTATTCTATTTCATATATAAAGTTCTATCTCGCAGACATACACATGTACGCGTGGAGACAAGACCACCAGGAACGCACACACACACACACACACACACACGAACACATCCGCTTGCAAGGCATTTATCTGTATTGTCTTTTCTGAGTTTCCCGTCAGCGGGACACAGTCTTTGGATTCAAGTGGTAACGGAACTTTAGAACTTTTCAGAACTGGAAGGACTTGAAGGACTTGTAGGACACAGAGGACTATTGGAACTTTTAGAACTTGGAGGAGTTTTAGAACTTGAACTTTTTCAGATGTCGAAGAACATGAACTTTCTAAGAATGCTGAGGACTCTGAGAACTCAAGCCTGCGACGACCTCGGGTCCTCCCATTCGCCCAGCATGTACACGGAGGCGGTTCGCCGAAGCGTCGCTGTGTCTACGGCGGGCGAACCCATCTGCATTTCGCTGTTGGCTCTGATTAACGCCGTGAAAGGGCTCGCCTCCTTCCCCTCGTCGGCCATGATGATCGGGGAAGCCCTGGTCGCCACTCTCTGCCCGGCCAGCACCACGCACCCGCTCTCCGTCGCCGCCGCCGTCGTCGTCGTCATCCGCCTCCTGGTAGTCTCCACGACGGCTGTGCGACTGAAGGCCGTCGGGGCGTGCGGGGCGCCGCCGTTCCGCTCGTCGTAGGGCAAGTCGTTGTCCATGGGGTCGCTGCGGCCGTCGGGAGGCGGCCTGACGAAGTGCCACGAGGAGTCGTCCCCCTCCTTGCCCTCGCCCAGGAGCATGAGGGAGCCCAGAGACCGCCTCGGGATCATGGCCGGGGGCACGCCGGCGTTCAGGAGCGTCTGCAACTGCTGGTTCGGCGACAGGAGGGCGGGGATCTGGGAGCCGGCGAAGGGCGGTGGCGCGACGGGGGGCTGGCCCTTGGCCGCGCCTCCGTGGCTCTCCGTCCGGAGCAGGACGAGGGAGTGCGGCCTCTGCGCGTGGCCGTTCATGGTGCTGTGCTGGTAGTAGCTCTCGTCCAGCAGGGCCTGACTAAAAAATGCCTCACTCTCGTACAGCTGGGGAGACAGATTCGCCTGCGAGCAGCCCGTCGGCATCGTCTGCAGCGCCGTCTTGGTGGAGGCCGAGGACTCCACCGTGCCGTGCTCCGCCCTCGGGGACCCGTGGGGCTCGAGGCCGCCGCTGTTCAGGCGGCTGACGATGCGCGACAGGAGCGTCCCCATGCCGGAGTTCCTAGAGGACGAGTCCGTGGTGCCGGAGGCGCACCTGTACACGCTGCCGTTCTTGCTGGCGCCCCTGGCGTGCCTCGTGGAGCCGTTGCGCGCAGCCGACGAGGACTTCTTGACCGAGTTGAGCGGCGAGGCGCGCGTGGACACGGTCCGCGCCGACGAGTGGTGGTTGCGCGGCGGCGTCGAGGTGGTGGAGTGCGTGTGCGCCGAGGAGTGCGTGGAGTGCGTGTGCGTGGTCGGAGGGCGCCTGCGCAGCGTGCCCGTGGTCAGCAGGGCTATCCAGGCAGCGCGCGCCTCGGGGTGCTGGGCCACGCGCACCACGAAGATGATCAGGCCCTGCAGCGGCGTGGTGATGCAGAAGATGTACTGCAGCGTGAGGCGCGCCCAGCCGATGCTGACGGCGCCCGCGACCCACGTCACGCCCAGCAGCGCCACCACCGTCACGGCGCCACGCACCTGGGCGAAACAAATGCATGTGTTAGACATCAAACAAATAATCAAACTAATGCCTTTCCTAAAAAGGGAAAAAAGAACTACAACCATAGGATGTCGTTTATATAATCAAGCTACAACTTATCCACCGCATGCGCTAAACAAATAAAAACTAGAAAAAGATAAAACAATTAACGAACAGTCACACTCAACTGCCACCGCATCGCCCCTCTACACCCACAACCGCCCACTCCAGACCCTAATACACCTGAAAACCTTGTCTAAACCACCAGTACCTGCGCCAGGGTCACGGGGCCTTCCTTTTTAGGGGTGACTGAAGAAGAGTGAGGCTTGTGGGACCGAGGGCGCCTCTGACAAAGGACGCGGGTCACCATCACAAACACGACGCAGTTGACGGCAAGCACACAGCAGATGGGTCCTGCAAAAAGTGGAGTCGAGGGATTGTATATTTGATTATTGAAAAAAACAAAACAAAAACAGAATAACTAAGAATACGTATTAAGTGAGGGTATTTAGGCACCTAATGAGGACTATTAACAAACGTGTGGTAATAAATAAAGAACGAAAGTACTAAAAATATATATATATCAAAGTTATTAATGTCAAAACAAAAAAGGACCGGACCAGATGCTTAACGAAAAGTTATCCTTGTTTATCAATAGAGTGGTTACAACAGACACAGACTCTAAAACAACATAAGACTAAAGCTACATAAAAAACACTCATTAAAAATAACTTTAACCCAGGAAAAAAATATAATGAAAGCGGGGACATTGATATAGGGTGGTTACAATAGTCACAGAAGAAAAAAAAAAGTCAAACTGAATCCTTCTTCTGTCACATACGAGCAAGAGAAGAAACACTCTCCCGGGCCACAAAAATATCCCCGCACATCCAAAATATATCCTAAAACACGATATCTCATAAAAGGACGAACCATTTTTTCTTTCTAATTCCATAAATAAAAATATACAACGAAAATACCCAATGCCTCACCCATATACGCAGCATAATACACGATAATATTATGTCTCGGGTTGATAACACAAATATCCCTCTCTTCGTCTTGGTAAACTCTGTAATCAACCGCCAAGGCAGTCACGACCACCAGCAAGGGAACTCCTGTGGATAGATAAAATAAAATAGATGATGGCAATTGATGTTATTGACGCTTTTTATATGATTTTTGTGTTTTTTTTTCTGATGTTTTGGTTAAAAATTATGTGTGTATATTTTTTACTAGGTAATGACAAATGATGTTGATATATTTTAATCATTTTTTATGTATTTTCTTATGTTTTACTGAAAAATATAAAGATAATAACAAATTATGTTATTGATGCTTTTTCTGATGTTTTATTAAAAACAATATTTCTTTTTAAAGATAATAACAAATAGATCTGTTATGGATTTGCTTATGGTGGAAGATAAACTCAATTTGATATACACACGAGCAGGCATGAATACACACGCAACAGCACACACACACACACACACACACACACACACACACACACACACACACACACACACACACACACACCCACACACCCACACACACAAACACACACACACACACACACACCAACACTCACACCCACACCCACACACCCACACCCACACCCACAACCCTCCCCAAACAAACGAAGCAAACCAACACGCCAAACTGACCCCAGGCCCCGACCACTCGCTTGGCCATGAAGTGCGTCTCGGCCGAAGCGAAGACGGTGATGAGCAGCTGGTACATGTTGGCGGCCTCGACGAGCATCCAGGCGAAGGCGGCGAGGACCAGGTAGTGGAGCTGGGGGGCGGGGGGGGGGGGAGAGAGAGAGAGGGGGGGTTAGAGACAGTGGTGTGCGGGGGCGAGAGAGAGAGAGGGAGAGGGAGAGCGAGGGAGAGAGAGAGAGAGAGAGAGAGAGAGAGAGAGAGAGAGAGAGAGAGAGAGAGAGAGAGAGAGAGAGAGAGAGTGAGAGAGAGAGAGAGAGAATATATATATATATATATATATATATAGATAGATAGATAAAGAGAGAGAGAGAGAGAGAGAGAGAGAGACAGAAATAAATATATATATATAGATAGATAGATAGATAAAGAGAGAGAGAGAGAGGGGGGGGGGGGTTAAAGATGGTGGTGTGTGGTGGAAGGACGATGGTGGTTTTCAGGCGACGATCATGGTGTTGAGATAGTGTGGTGTACACAGACAAAAGAGAAGACTGACTAGGGTGTGACGTGGCTAAGATTGTGACGATGGTGTTGCGATAGTGATGGTGGTGTTGAGACAGCGTCGTTATGGAGAGAAAGGAGTTAGATATTGTGTAATATGGTGTGAATAAACAAAATGATGATAGCGTGACATACTGAAGAAATGGAGGATCATAGATGGTAGAGTGTAGAATAATAAAAAAATGGACCACAATTTCAACTCTTTACTTTGATTTAAAGAATTAACACGAAATAAAGTAAATGTTGTACGAAATAAATACTTGGGCGATAAGCAATAAAACAAATGAACTGGGAATCTACAAAATTTAAGTAAAGACGACAAATCTCTTAAAGCGAACAATAAAAAAAGAAAAAGAAAAAAAAAAGTTATATCCCCAAACAAAATACAAAAAAAAAAAAAAAAAAAAAAAACGTAAACACAAAACTAACAAAATTAATGAAATAAAGAAGAAAGAATAGTAATTAACAAACAAAAGGGAAAGAATAGTCACCGCGGCTCCCAGGGCAGTGCAGGCAATGGACGTCGGCTTCACTTGCGTCGTGATGAAGAAGACGCAGTTGAGAAGCAGCAACGCCAGAGAGAGGTTCATCACGATCTTGCCGCTCCTGTCGCGGTTCAAAGTCCTGGGTGGTAAAATAGGGGGAAAGAAATTAGAAATCAATAATAATAACAGCGACGAAAATATACTAAAAGTAAGCATGAAAATGAAAAAAAGAAAAAAAAAATATATTGAAATAGGTTCAGTTTCTTTTATGTTATCACCTTAATTAACTTATAAGTAACACGTGAAAATCCCTCCCTATCTCTTCCCCTCCCCCTTCCCTCCCTATCTCTTCCCTTCCCCCTTCCCTCCCTATCTCTTCCCCTCCCCCTTCCCTCCCTATCTCTTCCCCTTCCTCCCACTTCCTCTATCACTCCATCTCCCATCTTCCACCCTCTTTACTCTACCTCCTCTTCCCTTTCCCTTACCCTCTCCCATCCCCCCCTCTTCCCTTCCCCTACATGACCCCCTCCCCTTTCCTTCCCTAACCCTCCTCTACCCTTACCCTACCCTCACTCTCTCTCCCCTTTCCCTCTCCCATCTCCCATCCCCCCTTCCTCCCTCCCCCCTCCCCTCTCCTACCCTCCCATCTCATCCCTTTCCTTCCCCCTCCCCTTCCCCTTCCCCATCCCCTTCCCCTTCCCCCTCCCTTTCCCCCTCCGCCCTTCCCCCAACTCCGCCCCTCACCTGAAGATGGCGTACGTCGCCACCGTGGCCGCCAGCCCCGCCGTGCTGAGGGCCAGGCCGACGTACGTGATGATGGACAGGATCTTCTCGTGGATACCGAGGGCGGCGGGCATCGGGTCGAGGAGCACCGAGAAGGCCGTGAGGTGGGAGGCGTGGCAGGTCGTGACCCCGCCCACTGTCTGGGTCTCCATGCCGGCGCTCGACCAATCTTGGGCTGCGGGTGGGGGAGGGGGGGGGTTAGAGGGGGTGGGAGGGGGTGGTTGGTGATGAAAAGGATGATGAAAATGGTAATGAGGGGGTGGGGAGGAGGGGGAGTAGTAGTAGATGTAGTAAGAGGAGAAGAGAAGAGAAGAGAAGAGAAGAGAAGAGAGGAGAGTAGAAAAGAGAAACGGAGAGAAGAGAGGAGAAAAGAAGAGGAGAAGGAGAGGGGAAGGAGAGAGGTAAAGAGACGAGAGAAGGGGAGGAGGAGGAGGAGGAGGAGGAGGAGGAGGAGGAGGAGGAGGAGAGGAGGAGAAGAGGAGGAGGAGGTTGGTGATGGTTGAAAACTGATGTGGCGTTGGATGTAATGACGATGACGGCGGTAACACTAACCTTTCAGGGCAATGATAACATTCTCAAGAACAACTTTACAAATAAAAGATCTTACATAATTTGAATGGCAGAAACTTTATCGGAGTGTTTCGCTGATCATCATTTTTATCCTATAATTATGGTACATCATTCAGAACAAGTCGACTAATATTATGAGAACAGACATTTATATAATGCTACATAAACTTGTTTTTATTAAGATTCAAAAAATCTTTTCCCATAAATAACAAAAGAAGAAAAGAAGACGAAGATGAAGAAGAAGAATAAATCAAATATAAAAATAAAAGAAGAAAGAAAGAAGGAAAGAAAAAGAAAGAAGAAAGAAAGAAAGAAAGAGGAGAAAAGAAGTAAAAATACAAGATAAAAAAGAAAGAAAAAAACAAACAAAAGAGAAGAGAGAGAGAGGAAAAAATAAAAAAATATAAATATCTGGAAAAAAAGCAACAGAGAAGAAGAAGAAGAAAAAAGAAGATAAATATATATTCTAGAAAAAAGGCGAAAACCACCCACCTGCATCATCCCAGAAGACACAAGATGGCCGAAACAGGGATTCGTTTGCGTTCGTGTTGGCTTCGGCGATCGTGTACGTCACCGGCTCCGACAGGTTTTTCACGGTCGTGTTCGTGATTCGTGCAGTGATCACGGGCATTCCCAACGGACGGCTGCCAC
>NC_061827.1:38162204-38164704 GCF_019202785.1 Penaeus chinensis | reverse complement strand
AGAGAGAAAGAGAGAGGGAGGGGAACGTGGAAGCAGCTGACACGGTAAAATAAGCTTTGTGGTTATTCATGCACGCAACTGCAAAGACCGTCAACCAGATTATCTATTATGGAAGCTCCCGGAATACATGCAAACTTACTCAAGTATATCAATTGTATCGTTTATGGAAAGAGAGAGAGAAAGAGAGAGAGAGAGAGAGAGAGAGAGAGAGAGAGAGAGAGAGAGAGAGAGAGAGAGAGAGAGAGAGAGAGAGAGAGAGTGAGAGAGAGAGAGAGAGAGAGAGAGAGAGAGAGAGAGAGAGAGAGAGAGAGAGAGAGAGAGAGAGAGAGAGAGTGAGAGAGAGAGAGAGAGAGAGAGAGAGAGAGAGAGAGAGAGAGAGAGAGAGAGAGAGAGAGAGCGCAGACATTCAAAGATGATAGCCTACCAACATTCACTACAATCGATAAAATAAACTACCAACATAACTACTCATAAGTACTAACAAGAAATACACATAAATTCTACTGTTATGTTAAACATGTATCTACATCTAGACTAATTATCTAAACGCTTCAATCTGATGTTAATAAAATGTAAATGTACTAGACACATGCAATACATCTTCAATATTGTTATTTTCCTCTACTTCTAACCAACGAATCACCTAAATCTAAGAGTGATAAAAATACTGCATATAAGCCTCTACTTTATTTTCAGTTATAGAAAATGGGCGAAAAGTAGGTCTGACTAAACAAAAAAGGTAAAAATATTCTTATGAACTACAAATGCATATTTTATTGCAAATTATTAGAACTCGTTAACAAACTTTCTAATTCTAAAAATAACTGTTCTGGTACACGTTTTCAGTGTTGAAAAGTTATAAAAATCAAATTAAACATAGATCAAAATCTTTCCTAAATGCTAACTCGGAAAGTGAGAAAAGCAAGATAAAAACAAAAAACAAAACAAGAGAAATGAGAGAGTAATTGAAGAATAATAGACACAAAAAAGCCTTAGGAAACCTCAACCACTTTAAGAAAAACAGCAAAAAACACTTTTAAAAATCACTTTATCAAAGAGAGACAGAAAGAGAGAGAGAGAGAGAGAGAGAGAGAGAGAGAGAGAGAGAGAGAGAGAGAGAGAGAGAGAGAGAGAGAGAGAGAGAGAGAGAGAGACAGACAGACAGATAGAGAGAGACAGATAGAGAGAGACAGATAGAGAGAGAAAGAGAGAGAGAGAGAGAGAGAGAGAGAGAGAGAGAGAGAGAAAGAGAAAGAGAAAGAGAAAGAGAGAGAGAGAGAGAGAGAGAGAGAGAGAGAGAGAGAGAGAGAGAGAGAGAGATAGAGAGAGACGGATAGAGAGAGAGAGAGAGAGAGAGAAATAAAGAGCAAGCAACCAAGAACCATCACCTCAGAGATAGAAAAGAAAAACGAAAGAAAGAAAGAAAACAAAATAATCATCATCATTATCGAAGAAGAAGAGAGAGAAAAAAGAAAAGAAAAATATCACTTCGAATAAGAACAAAAAAAAAAAAAACTAAAAAAAAAAGAAAAAAAGAAGAAAACGAAGAAGAAGAAGAAGAAGAAGAAGAAGAAGAAGAAAAACAAATGTGAAAAATCGGCATTCTCTCACCCACGCCCAAAAACTTACCTGGGACTTCGCAAGCTCCGCCCACATACCCAGGGGCACAGGCACACACGAAGGCATCCACACCATCAATGCAGGTGGCACCATTGAGGCACGGGGAGGAGGCACACTCGTCTGGAAGGGTGGCTCGTCAGGTGGCGATTGTTAGGGGAGGTGGAAGAGGTGGAGGCAGAGGTGGAGGCAGACGGGGAGGAGAGGGTGGAAGAGGTGGAGGTAGAGGGGTGGAGGAGGAGGAGGTAGAGGTGGAGGCAGAGGGGGTGGAGGGGTGAAGGAGGAGGAGGTGGAGGGGGTGGAAGGCTGGAGGCAGATGGGGTGGAGGTGGAGGCAGAGGTGGTGGAGAGGGTGGAAGAGGTGGAGGTAGAAAGGTGGAGGGAGAGGTGGAGGTAGAGGTGGTGGAGAGAGTGGAAGAGGTGGAGGAAGAGGTGGAGGCAGAGGGGGTGGAAGTGGTGGAGGCAGAGGTGGTGGAGAGGGTGGAAGAGGTGAAAGAGGTGATGGTAGGGGTGGAGGAAGAGGTGGAGGTGATGGAGGTGGTGGAGAAGTGGGGGAGAGGATGGAGGAGGTGGACGAAGAGGTGGAGGTGTTGCAGGAGGTGGAGAGGGAGGCAGAGAGGGTGGAAGAGGTGGAGGTAGATGAGTGGAGGAGGAGGAGGTGGAGGGGTGGAGGAAGAGGTGGCGGCAGAGGGAGTGGAGGGGTGGAGGAAGACGTGGAGTGGTGGAGAGGGAGGTGGTAGAGGGGTGGAGGGGGAGGTGGTAGAGGGGTGGAGGAGGAGGAGGTGGAGGGGTGGAGGGGGAGGTGGAGGCAGAGGTGGTTGAGAGAGTGGAAGAGGTGGAGGAAGAGGTGGAGGAAGAGGTGGAAGAGGTGATGGAGGGGGTGG
>NC_061827.1:38152204-38154704 GCF_019202785.1 Penaeus chinensis | reverse complement strand
TTAAGTAAGTTTTATTTCCACAACTGGTGACCATCAAGAAACTAAATGAAATAAAATAAATAAGTAAAATAAAATCGTCTAAAATTTACTACGCAATGTTAGGCTGTAAATCAACACTTAACCAATGATAACAGTAACAAAGATAAGATGATGATGATAATAATAGTATTAATAAAAATAATAATAATATTAATAATAATAATAATAATAACAACAATAGTGATAATGATGATTCTTATGATATGATTATGATAATAATAATAATAATAACAATTAATATAATAATTATAATAATAACAATTAATACAATAATAATAATAATAATAATAATGAAAATAAACGACAACACCAGTAATACTGATTATGATGATTATAATAACAACACTAACACCAACGACGCTAAAACAACACAATCTACATCTGGCAACATTAATGCTGAAAGGGTGAGGTTGGCGAGCAGCAAGGCAGGTGCAGACAATAAGGAACAAATTACTATATTTACAGATTGGATAATAACCCTTACCGAACGTGAGATTGTGGACTGGCTGGCCTTCTGTGTAGAATTATAATTGGGGAACACGAAGAAAATTTGTATGTTAATGTATTTCTTTAATGTTGGGGAAGTTCTGTATTCATATACCGGTATATATTGGTGTTTATTAAAGAGATGGTGGATATTATATGAATTATATATATACCGGGGATATATACACAGTATATGGTATTGTCCTTTGCGGGGGGGGGGGGGGGGAGGTTAATCAATATACTATGACAATGTAGATGGTTCATTGTGCCAACTACTCTTATATATTTAAAGTGTTTATAATCATGATGGATACAGGAAATTATTATTAATTTATTTAGATTTTTTTTATTATTATTATCATTATTTTATAGCGGAACTCGCTACTCAGATTAATCTTATGTTTTGCAATTAATTTAAATAATTCAAAAACTATAATCATCAATTCAAAATGAGCTGGCTCAATGACCCTGCAACATAAAATTAGAAATTAATTTACATAAAAACAGGACAAAGTATTGGGAACATGAGACAAGTATGTTTTAATCTTAACAAACTGTACAGAAAAAGACACTCTAATTTACATGTACAAGTGTGTCAGATTCTAATTAAAAATAGTCTTCAAATATGATAAGATTTACATGTACAGGTGTATCAAATTTTGATTAAAAATATCCTACACTAAAGTCTATGTGTTTAATGTTAGCCTTTTAGCGATATAAAGTACTGACATTTTCACTTTTTTAATTGATTTTTTTTAATTTTTTTTTTTTTTTACAAATTTCCTACCCATGAATTATTTTGCATTATGATTAAAAACAGTTTCAATGTTGTGAATTAATGAAATATCATTAATCTTTTATAATTAACAAAGATTTTGCAAATATAAAGTGCAATTTTTTCTGCTTTATTGTTATTCATTAACTTTGATGTTATTTTATGCTGGAATTAAGTCTTCTTTATGAAAAGTCTTATAAAATATAGATTATAATTAGTCTGCTTTATATTACTATTTTCTTCTACAAATATGATGCAATGAAATGATTCCATAATCACTTTGTTTCATTGTCGATGAGAAAAGGAAGAAAGAGAGAAACATCAATAATTATCTCTTCCTCCCCGTCTCTCTCTTCTTTTCTTTCTTTCCTTCTTTCTCTCTTTCTCTATTTCTCCCTTTCTCTTTTTTTATTTCTTTATACTCTCTTTCTTTATCTTTCTTTCTTTCTTACTTCCTTTCTTTCATTCTTTATCTTTCTTTCTTTCTTTCTTTCTTTCTTTCTCCCTTTTTTCCCCCTTTCTTCCTTCTTTCTTTCAATACCCATGAAATACTTAATAAAAAAAGGACATTTTTTCCCCTTCTCTTTTCCTTTCCTTTTCTCCCTCTTTTATCCTTTCATGAAATCCTTAAATTAAGAAAGGAAAATCTTTTTTTCTTTTTCTCGTTTCTTTCCCTTTTTTTTATCATGAAACCCAATAAAATAAACCTCAGTCAAATTAGGAACCCTCAATTTCTTTCTATTTTCTTTATTTTCTCCTTTTTTTGTCTTCCTTTCTTTCTTTCTTTCTTTTTCTTCTTTCCTTTTTCCTTTTTCTCTAAATACCAAATTCCCCCCCCCCCCCCCCCCCCCCCCCACACTCAAGAAATGAAACCATTTTTTTTTTCTTTTATCTTTTGTTCTTCTCTTTAAACCCTCCGCAAATTCCCTCGAAAGGAAAGGAAACTTCATTTAAGGAAACCACTTTCTCTCCTTCCAATGTAACCCTCCAGGAAACCCCATCATAACCCCCCCCCGCCTACCCCCCCAACACTCAAGAAAAGAAACCTCTTTTTTTTTTTTTCTCTTCTTTCTCGTTTTTTTTTTCTCTCTTCTCTTCATTCAATCTTTAAACCCTCCACGAATCCTCTCGAAAGTAAACCCAAACCCATTAAAGGAAACCATTTTCTCTCCTTTCTAACCACCCCTCACACCCTCCCTC
>NC_061827.1:38110125-38112625 GCF_019202785.1 Penaeus chinensis | reverse complement strand
TGTGTGTGTATGTATGTGTATGTGTGTGAATATATATGAATATATATATACTGTATATATATGTATACATATGTATATATAATATATATGTATATATGTGTATATATATATATAATAGATATATATATATATATAATATATATATATATATATATATATATATATATATATATAAATGCATATATATATATATATATATATATATATATATATATGCATATATATATATACATATATATGCATATATATATACACATTTATACACATATATACACATATATACACACACATATACACATATATACACATATATACACATATACACACATATACACATATACACATATACACATATACACATATACACATATACACATATACACATATACACATATACACATTTACACATACATACATACATACATACATACATACATACATACATACATACATACATACATACATACATACATACATACATACATACATACATACATACATACATACATACATACATACATACACACACACATGAAGAAATATGTATATATGTGTGTAAGTGTATATATGTATACGTATATATATATATATATATATATATATATATATATATATATATATATATACATACATACATATACATACATATATATATATATACACACTGTATATATAAATGTGATTATATATATGATTGTGAGTATATATATCTTTAATTATATATTTATTATATATATATATGTATATATATAGTCACATATCTATATAATAATACATATAATTATATATATCTATAATTGTATGTATATAATTATATGCATAATTATATATATATAATATATATGTATATATATCAATATAAATAAATATATGTAATTATATATATAATTGTAATTATATATATATATATACATGTACACACACACACACACACACACACTCACACACACACACACACACACACACACACACACACACACACACACACACACACACACACACACACACACACACACACACACACACACACACACACACACACACAAAATTATATGTATAGATATAATTATGCATAATTATATCTATAATTACATATATATAATTTTGTTTATATATACATATATACCCACACATAAAAAAGTAAATGGACTATGGATGCTTTTTGACAGCCATTTTTTGCCTTATTTGTACAAGAACTCTACCACAGTCTGTATCATTCCTTTTTCTCTTTGATCTCAGAAATATAAGGGAGGATTTCAGTTTTTTATATACATATATATATATATATTTTTTGAGAGTGCAAAGTCCATGTCAATATTGCTCATTCAATGTCTTCTGTATTTGTCAAGAAATAAATGTTTTATTGTTGGTATAGTGCAGTCTGTGATTACCCTGGATTGGTGTTTCTTCGGGTGGCTTCTGATGCCCTAATTCCATATGGGGAATATTTTAAAGTGAATTAAGAGGAAAAAACAGTTGTTGTATGGGAAACATGAAGTAATTCCAAGTTCTTTGCCTTGAATTATATATTCAAATTTAAGGGATGTATTGGCAGCATTTCATGTATTTACACGTGAGGTACAGATCTCATAGTGAATAAAGTCTTCTGAAGTGTCTCTCTTGTGAAAGGAAGTGAATATCATGCACTATAATTGGAAGCTATATTATGAAACTCCATTTATGAAGACCAAAGAAGTATTTTTTCTTCTTCCCAAGTTATAAACAGGATTATTTAGAGTAGTTACTTGGATATAGTAACTCTTAAAAAACTATAAGCTGGCTGGCTGCCTTGCTGGGCCCTTTCAAATTGAAATATCTGAAAATTTATAGAGGACAAAATCTAACAAAATTGCCACAGTATGTTGGCGTTTCTTTAACCTCAACTGTGGACATTCCGAAGTAGGGAGATTTAAACCCAAATCTACCAAAGCAGTGATGCATAGAAAATTATATGAATCTTAGGCAAGAGGTTTGGGGTGCAAGAAATACACATGTATTGTAAAAAAAATGTTCTTTTATTATTCTAGACCTTCAGCATTTTCATAAGACAACTTCAGTCATTAATACATTGAGAGTATAATATACCTAGAGAGTCCTGGTCTTCCTAGAACTCCTTCGAGTCCAACCTCAAACACATCTATAGCATCCAGGATCTGATCTTGTCTCTCACCTGTTTAAACTCATTTCAAAAGCAATTATAAAGTGCATCATGGTACTTAACAGATGACTGTAACAAGTCTGATAACAAAATATATTGGCTGAAATAAGAGAGAGCAAAATATATATATAGATATATATATATATATATATTACCAAAAAAAAAAAAAAAATTATATAAAATAAAATGCTTTTCTTGTGACTCGGTAAATTATGTTTTAATTTTTGGATTATTTGTATTGAATGCATTGCTATATACCAAAAGTTAAATAAAGACCTAAGGAAATATTCATATAGGTATATATATATATTTATATATATATATATATATATATATATATAT
>NC_061827.1:38100125-38102625 GCF_019202785.1 Penaeus chinensis | reverse complement strand
ACAAAACTCATCAAATGGTCACAAAACGTTCTCCAATTATTGATGATACCAAGTAAATTAACTTGATGCTGCTGTATTCCAAATAAAAGGAGAGAGAGAGAGAGAGAGAGAGAGAGAGAGAGAGAGAGAGAGAGAGAGAGAGAGAGAGAGAGAGAGAGAGAGAGAGAGAGAGAGAGAGAGAGAGAGAGAGAGAGAGAGAGAGAGAAAGAGAGAGAGAGAGAGAGAGAGAGAGAGAGAGAGAGAGAGAGAGAGAGAGAGAGAGAGAGAGAGAGAGAGAGAGAGAGAGAGAGAGAGAGAGAGAGAGAACAGTACAAACAAGGTGGTGATTTGTCAGCATTCACCAGAGCACAAAATACAGAGGTCATGGTAATTGTCTAACAGTGTGCCCCTATTAGGTAGGACTTTTGATTATAGGCTGTCCATTAAAGAGGAACTAGATAGAACATGCTACATACTAATTAAAAGAATAAAAATCCCTTTCTAAGAGCCACTCTCTTCTAAACACTTACCAATTTTTCTCTTTATGATAGTCCTGTTGGTCACACACAAAAAAATATGTTACCAATACCGGTAAGCCCACAACCAATTTTCAATATTTGCAGATTTAAACACCTAGTGATGCTGTGGCCTAATACGATTAATTGATTTTATGCATAATAATAATTTCAATGGTTAAGAAAGGATCATGTATTCAGTAAAGTTAATTTAAGCAGTTGGCATAAATTGCAGTTGGCAGCTTCCAATTGCTTAATATTACAGGGATATGAAATAAGCAGCAAATTTGGGAGAGGTTATGTCCATTAAGTGACTCCCCAACTCTTGGTATGTAAAGAAATTGTTATTTTACTTGTTTGTAAATCACTTGGTTGTGCCAGTTACATGTCATGCTGTACATCGCATTTACTCTCATTAATACCCTTTCTAGATTTGTTTCACGGGACAATCTCTCTCCCTCTCCCTCTCATGTACAGATAACATTACAAATTCTATTTTGCCTGAATTTACGCTATTTCTCACAGGATAAAGTGCAAAGGCCACGGCAATCGCCTAACAGTGTGCCACTATCAGGCTGGACTTCTGACTGCAGTCCTGCCACCAAAGATAACAGTTAGTGTCAAGTAGAACAGGCCAGGACATACGAAGACCCCATATATCCAAGAGAGAGAGAGAAAAAAATCAAATTTAAAAGCCACTGTGGGTGTCTTCTGAGCGCTTACAGCAGTTTTCAGCGTGGTTTCATTAACCTGTTATCTCATCACGAGAAATATCATAACATTACCTAAAAGTCAGAGGATTTGCATTTAAAATTCCCGAAGAGCGACTCAGCTGTCAGACGAGTCTTGTTTTGATTTGGGATCCGATCGCCTTAAGTCAGGGTTATGAAAGCAATAAAAATCCTCCTACAATATGTTTCCTAAAGCTTTAAATGGTACTTGAGTGTCAGTCAATACTAATATTTACTCTAAATTTATTAATGGTGGAAAGACAATTGCTTATATTGTCTTTTATTTTGGTTCAAATTGGTAATTGTCTGCAACTTTACTAATTCAACGTAATACAACCTGGATTTATCTTCTGCTAATCGTTCGATATTCTCATTCAAATCTTGATAAAAACACAAATAATTGAATTGCACATAAAGAATATATTACCTGAATAATCAATTACTTCCCAAAAAACGAAAATAATAATTTTATTCCAATAAACTAAAGAAAAAAGATGGAAACCTCACTACGATATTAATCAGCTTAAAATCGATAAATCCAATATTCTATAATGCTTAAAACAATATCTTAGAAAAAAAACTCAATAAATTTAGTTATGTCAGTTTGAATTTAACGCATATATAGTATATATTAGACTTCATATTTTCCGTTCTGAGCGCACCGTGGGAGTTATTGATCAGTTGTCTGCTAGAAGAAGCCACAGTCATCTGACAGAGGAAACGGACACCACCGTTCGAGGTCAGGAAAGGGTAAATTTCTAAGTATATGTTACTTTATTAAGTAAAATCTGTGTGTTTTAATGTCGTGGGAAATGCTATTATGTGTGAGTTATATTTAGACGAGGAAAATGTCCAGACTAGACCTGAAATTGTATGGGAAACGCACAGATGAATTGGTATTGGTTATGCTTTTGGTAATATAATTGTTTAGATACTTTTTATAATTATAATTTAATTTTCTTCGTGTTAGCAATGAATCAGTCAAATTGCTGAGCTGAATCCGTTCGAAATTACCTAAGAAAATAATAATACTCTTTTTTTATCAGTGCTATTCCTAAGGCAATAAAAAATACAAAGATCGTTTTTGGATAAACTTAATATATTCTTAAATATGTAAAAAGAACATCTATTTCTCTTTTATATGTATTTGCTGTATTTATATGTTTGGACAGATGTATCCCCTCCAAACTTTTTTTTTTTTAAATATTCACGGATTCAACGGAAGCCGAAACATATGGGTTTTATTTCTTTCGATAGATTGATTATCTGTGGTGG
>NC_061827.1:38065125-38070125 GCF_019202785.1 Penaeus chinensis | reverse complement strand
TCCCTTCTTCTTCTCCTTCTTCTTCATCTCATTTTCTTTACCTCCATCTTCAAACTTCTCTCCCTTTCCCTCTTTCCATTCTTCTTCTCCTTCTTCTTCATCTCCTTCTTCTTCACCTCCATCTTCTCTCACTTTCCCTTTTTCCCTTCTTCTTCTCCTTCATCTCCTTCTTCTTCTTCTCCTCCATCTTCTACCTTCTCTCACTTTCCCTTTTTTCCCTTCTTCTCCTTCTTCTTCCCCTCCTCCTTCTTTACCTCCATCTTCTCTCACTTTCCCCTTTTCCATTCTTCTTCTCCTTCTTCATCTCCTTCTTCTTCTTCACCTCCATCTTCTAACTTCTCTCACTTTCCCCTTTCCCTTCTTCTTCTCCTTCTTCTTCACCTCCCTCTTCTTCTTGACCTCCATCTTCTCTCACCTTCTCCCTTTCCCTTCGCGCAGGCCTCTTCCACCGGGTCATCGGAGAGAGCGGGTCGGCCCTCGAGCACTGGTCCCACGATCCGGACCCGATCACGTCCGCTGAGCTCATCGGGGCAGCGAACGGGTGCTCGCCAGACGACCACGCTGCCCTGTACGACTGCATGATGAAGCTATCGGCCGACGACCTGGCAATGACTATGGATCAGTTCGTGGTAGGTGAATAGGTGGAGGGAAGGAGGGAGGGAGGGATAGGAGGGGGAGGTGAGGAGGTGAGGAGGGAGGGAGGGAGGGAGGGATAGGAGGGGGAGGTGAGGAGGTGAGAGAGTAAGGAGAAGAGCGAGGAGGGAGGGAGGGATAGGAGGGGGAGGTGAGGAGGTGAGGAGGGAGGAGGAAGGAGGAGAGGGAAGGAGGAGGAAAGAGGGAAGGAAAGAGGTAGGTGGATAGGTAGAGGGAAGGAGGGAAGAGGGAGGGAGGAAGGGGAAAGAAGAGGAGGAGGGAGAGAGGAAGGGGAAAGAGGAGGAGGAGGGAGGGAGGAAGGGGAAAGAGGAAGTGGAGGGAGGGAGGAAGGGGAATGAGGAGGAGGAGGGACAGAGGGAGCGATAGGAGGGGGAGGGGGAAGGAGAAGGAAAGAGGGTAGGAAAGAGGAAGGAGGGAGGAGGAAGTGGAAGGAGGAGGTGGGAAGGGGAGAGAGAGAGGAAGGAGGGATGAGGAACGAGAAGGACGGACAACTTGAGGGAGAGGGAAGGAGGAGGAAGAGGAGGGGAAAGGGAGGAGGAGGAAGGGCTGGAGGGAGGAGGGGGAAGAATGGGAGGAAGGAGAGAGAGGAGGAGAGGGAGGGGAAGGAGGAGGAAGAGGAGGGGAAAGGGAGGAGGAGGAAGGGCTGGAGGGAGGAGGGGGAAGAATGGGAGGAAGGAGAGAGAGGAGGAGAGGGAGGGGAAGGAGGCAATGGGAAAGGTAGGGAAGAAAGGGAAAAGCGAGGGAGAGAGTAAAAGAAGGAAGGAATAGGGAAGGGCAGGAGAGAAAAGAGGTGAGAGAAAGAGGAGAGGGGAAGGAAGGGAAAGAGAAGATGAGAGAGAAAAGAGAATGAGAGGAAAGGGGGGAGGAGAAGGAGAGTAAAGAGTAGGAGAACGTGAGAAGGTTGGATTAGTGGACGTTATATTAATGTAGAAATTGATGAATAAATGAATGACTATATTGTTAGATTATGAATAAACAAATTATAGTACTGTATTAAAAGCACAAATAATCATGCAATCATATGAACATAAAATAAACAAAATGATACATCGATGCAAACAATGTGATATACGATTTATACTAATATACGATCTGTCTCCCCCCCCTCCTTTCTTTCTCTCCCCCCCACTAACCACGCCCCCACCACCCTCTCCCGCCCACCACTCACGACTCTCCACCCACGCCCCCCTCTCTCCCACACACCCCGCCACCCACGCCTCTCCCCCCTCCACCCACACCTTCTTTCCCATCCACCCACGCCCCTCTTCTCCCCTCCACCCACGGCCCTCTCTCTCCCCTCTCCACCCTCCACCCACGCCCTTCTCTCTCTCCCCTCCACCCACGCCCCTCTCTCTCTCCCCTCCACACACGCCCCTCTCTCTCTCCCCTCCACCCACGCCCCTCTCTTTCTCCCCTCCACCCACGCCCCTCTCTCTCTCCCCTCCACCCACGCCCTTCTCTCTCTCCCCTCCACCCACGGCCCTCTCTCTCCCCTCTCCACCCACTGCCCTCTCTCTCCCCTCTCCACCCTCCACCCACTGCCCTCTCTCTCCCCTCTCCACCCTCCACCCACGCCCCTCTCTCTCTCCCCTCCACCCACGCCCTTCTCTCTCTCCCCTCCACCCACGGCCCTCTCTCTCCCCTCCACCCACGCCCTTCTCTCTCTCCCCTCCACCCACGCCCTTCTCTCTCTCCCCTCCACCCACGCCCATCTCTCTCTCCCCTCCACCCACGCCCTTCTCTCTCTCCCCTCCACCCACGGCCCTCTCTCTCCCCTCCACCCACGCCCTTCTCTCTCTCCCCTCCACCCACGCCCCTCTCTCTCTCCCCTCAACCCACGCCCTTCTCTCTCTCCCCTCCACCCACGCCCTTCTCTCTCTCCCCTCCACCCACGCCCCTCTCTCTCTCCCCTCAACCCACGCCCTTCTCTCTCTCCCCTCCACCCACGCCCTTCTCTCTCTCCCCTCCACCCACGCCCCTCTCTCTCTCCCCTCCACCCACGCCCTTCTCTCTCTCCCCTCCACCCACGCCCTTCTCTCTCTCCCCTCCACCCACGCCCCTCTCTCTCTCCCCTCAACCCACGCCCTTCTCTCTCTCCCCTCCACCCACGCCCTTCTCTCTCTCCCCTCCACCCACGCCCATCTCTCTCTCCCCTCCACCCACGCCCTTCTCTCTCTCCCCTCCACCCACGCCCTTCTCTCTCTCCCCTCCACCCACGCCCTTCTCTCTCTCCCCTCCACCCACGCCCATCTCTCTCTCCCCTCCACCCACGCCCTTCTCTCTCTCCCCTCCACCCACGCCCTTCTCTCTCTCCCCTCCACCCACGCCCCTCTCTCTCTCCCCTCAACCCACGCCCTTCTCTCTCTCCCCTCCACCCACGCCCATCTCTCTCTCCCCTCCACCCACGCCCTTCTCTCTCTCCCCTCCACCCACGCCCTTCTCTCTCTCCCCTCCACCCACGCCCTTCTCTCTCTCCCCTCCACCCACGCCCTTCTCTCTCTCCCCTCCACCCACGCCCTTCTCTCTCTCCCCTCCACCCACGCACTTCTCTCTCTCCCCTCCACCCACGCCCCTCTCTCTCTCCCCTCAACCCACGCCCTTCTCTCTCTCCCCTCCACCCACGCCCATCTCTCTCTCCCCTCCACCCACGCCCTTCTCTCTCTCCCCTCCACCCACGCCCTTCTCTCTCTCCCCTCCACCCACGCCCTTCTCTCTCTCCCCTCCACCCACGCCCTTCTCTCTCTCCCCTCCACCCACGCCCTTCTCTCTCTCCCCTCCACCCACGCCCTTCTCTCTCTCCCCTCCACCCACGCCCCTCTCTCTCTCCCCTCAACCCACGCCCTTCTCTCTCTCCCCTCCACCCACGCCCTTCTCTCTCTCCCCTCCACCCACGCCCATCTCTCTCTCCCCTCCACCCACGCCCTTCTCTCTCTCCCCTCCACCCACGCCCTTCTCTCTCTCCCCCCTGTTCTGCCCTCCACCTCTAACAGTCCGAAGATCGTCAGCGGGGCGAGATGGGCTTCCGCGGGGCCGCCCCCGTCACGCAGGTTGCGGGACTTGCTGGGTCGCTGGTGACGAAGCTTCCTGAGGAGTATTTCGCCGACGGGGATGTGGCCGACGTCCCTCTCATGATCGGCGCCAATAAGCACGAGGGGTCTTTCGTGCTAGGGAGTGAGTTGAGGATAGGATTAAGCTCAAGGATTGCTCTATTTGTTTATCGTTATATCTTTCAAAGGAATTTAGATTTTATTTCTTATTCGGGGGGGGGGGGGATTTTCCTTTAGATGGGATTCATTAGCTCGAGGTTGAGGGGATTAACTGAGTGGTTTATTGGTGTGGTAGGATGCTGTGCGATTCAGAGATTAACGTAAGGAATTGAAGGATTATTTGGTCTTGTAAGATGCTGCGTGACTCAAGATTTAATTCATAAGAAGAGAGATATTCAGTAAGGATGCCTCGTCATATTGCAGAATCAGGGATGTCATCATCAGCATCCGGTGTTTTATAAAAATTGTATATCCAATTATCAGCAACAGTTAGTCTTATGAAACTATAAAAACACTACCTACCAGTATTAGAGTCTGCATTTTAATTTTTTTTACATATACCTTATAAATCTTACAAAACTTCTAACATGTCCCTAATAACGAATAAACGGTTTGTTCCTAATTGAAAGTTAATTGAAAATTTAGCCTAATGAATAATATATTTTTTGACCAAACAAAACCCATGACGTGTCCAAAAATAAAAATCCAAACTCCGTTACCTTTAAATTCAAACTTATAACTTGTGCCTCATAAAACTGAACCTAAAACACGTACTTAATAATGCTTCAATGGCTTTTTCTCTTCCAGTTATGTACACCGCTTTCCTCGTGCCTAATGAGCATATGGAGGATGATGTCTATAAACGAGAACAGATGCTGGCCGACCTTCTCAACGCCTTCGGTATAGCCTCTTTGTAGTTATTTTTGATGCCATCATTATTATTTTTTTTCTTTTGTATATGTGTCAGTTTGTCAGTTTCCTCATCTATCTATCTATCTATCTATCTATTTATCTATCTAATATATATATATAATATAATATATATATATAATATATATATATATATATATATATATATATATATATAAATATAAATATATATATATATATATATATATATATATATATATATATATATATATATATATATATATATATTTTTAAGCTTCTTCTCATCTCCATTCTTTTATTAACCTTCTCCTCTCTTTCACTTTCTTTATCAGTCTCCTCCTCTCCTCCCTTCCTTTATCAGCCTCCCCCTCTCCTCCCTTCCTTTATCAGCCTCCCCCTCTCCTCCCT
>NC_061827.1:38042625-38045125 GCF_019202785.1 Penaeus chinensis | reverse complement strand
TCCTGATAGTTCCGACAGATACCTTCATCCTTCTCTACTTGAAGTCCTAAAATAAAAGCCAAATATTTTACAAAAGCATGAAATCTTACCAGCCTTAACAAATTCATCAACCAGAGAGTCTGCTATAGTTTGGAGAGAATGCGACCAGCTCAGTGCATTTACTTGGCCATATAATACATCCACTTCACCTGGGTCGTCGTTCATGTATTCAATTCCTTTCATTTCTAAGCGTAGTTTTTCTCCAGCTAAAAGTCGTCTGCAATTTCAAACACTTGATAATGCTTGGTCTTCTTGAGAAAATTTTGATACATTTTTCTTTGACAATAAACTGAAATTATTGTTTATTCATCCCTTGCATGAATAACGAGTTACCATTTACACTAAAACCATATTAAAAAACTCATTCCTCTCTTTCTTCTTTCTATTTTTTTAGTCTAATAGGCTAAAAAAAATACAATACTACAATACAGCATTTCAGTTTGAAACTTATATTAAAAAATCTAATTCTATTGTCAATGTGCTAAATAAACTTCATATTCTGTTAAAGAATGAGCAACATCATAACTTCAAGCAGAATGTTAAGGGAATCCCTCTTAAGCATCAAAAACACTGCAATACCAACTTTAAGACATTTTCAGGACACATATTGAGAGTTTCAACAGCCTGACGTCGTTCCCGGTCATCAGCAAGCACCATCACACATAACGTTAAATGAAGCTTATTTGGATCCTGGAATATTGATTCATCGACACCTCTGCTTTCCCCACATTTCTCAAGGACTCCTTTCTGTCAGAGTTAAAATAAAATTAAAAAAAAGTACGTTTAAAAAATGTATATCACATTCTCAAATCTATAAGTATGTGAGAATTGAAATTGAAATTTTAATGAAGATTTTGACTAGTATTTGCCTGAAGTACTGGAACTATGATAGCATTGTACACGTACATCATATGGTACATGGAGGTACATAATCATGAAAATATTTATATAAATGTAATATAAGCTTTCTACAGAACTCATCTAAAACCAAAACAGTTACCTTGAAACTTAGAAACAAACATCCATTACCACACATACAAAAAAATAAACACATACATATAGAAAGTCACAAAAAAACAGAGCAGACACATTTAAAAATATGTATCATTTTCTTACCTTAAATTCCAAGAACTTCTCTTGAATATTCGGCTTGTTAAAAGGTATTGACAGGAAATGTGTAAACGGTTGTTTCTTCCGAGCCTGATCCACCAGTAATTCGACTTTCATTCGCGCCTGACGCACGGTCTTCATGTCCTTCCCGACCACCACTAGTTGTGAGTAAATGAAAAAAATCTTATCACAATAAATTCCAAGTAAACAAAATTCAGAATCAGGTCTTGTCCAGTGTCCATGACATAAGAAATCAAGGTCTATAGAAAATGAACCCAATACTGACGGGCATGGCTTGTATGTACATGCCATGCCCACTGTGAGTTTACTTTATCAATTGTTTTTATATATAGATGGCTACACTTGTACTAAGTCACTAATGAGCCAATTGCGAGTACTGCCTGTCTCGCCCATTTACCCTTTTGCTTGATTTAAAATATTCTACAATATCTTATCTTGCTTTAACCAATGTTTACAACATTATAGTAATTATAATCTCTATAACAAAAATAACAGCACCAATATTCATAGCATTTTTTAAAAATATGTTTTTCCCGCCAATTCAAGAAAAGGTGAAGTTAGGTAAGGTCGCAAAGTCTACTAATTGACTCCTTTGTGGCTAAGCCCTAGCAGAGCCATCCATGTGCAAAGACATTTCACAAAAATATGAAAAATGAGCACAGTGTCTTCCCCAGTCGCATGTGGTTAAGTTCAATCACCCTTAGCTAACTGATGTTGGGACTCCATACATATATGTACTGTCCACTGTGATTTTATTCCATTTATTTAGTTTACACATAGATGGCTCCAGAGAAGCAAAGTCAGCAAAGAGCCAATAACTATGCTTATCAGATCTCACTTAACAATGTTATATTGACAGTAATGTTAACAGCAATAATAACATTACTGAAAATATCAATAACAGTATATGAAATTAAACTTTTTCCCATAAGAATGGAAGGAATGGGGTAAAACAGATGAGATCAGGTAGACCTAGTGACTGACTCCTTGCTGACTAAACACTTATGAAGCTCATCGGTAAACAAAATTGCTAAAACAAAACTACAGCGAACTGCGCATACACCAGCCATCAAGGGGTTATTAGAGCACAGTACCCGTTCCCTTTTTCATATGCTGATCACTTACCGATATCTCCAACTTGTCCTTTTCCGGGTATATGAATATTCGTGTATGTATCTAATTCAATTCTTTTCTTTGTAGCTCCTTTTGCTCCAATGATGTATGAAAAATATGTGCTGCAATGAAATAAAAATTTATTAGAGCATATACATAAAACTGATTTACATACATTTACTGTTGATGTCCATTAATTATACGATATATAAATTTT
>NC_061827.1:38015125-38022625 GCF_019202785.1 Penaeus chinensis | reverse complement strand
ATATATATATATATATATATATATATAAGTATTTATGAATATATATACTTATATATATATATATATATATATATATATAAGTATATATGAATATGTATAATTATATATATGTATATATACATATATGTACCTATATATATATATATATATATATATATATATATATATATATATATATATATATATACACACACACACACACACACACACACACTCGTATATATACATATATATATATATAAATAGATAGATAGATAGATACATAGATATGTGTGTATGTATATGTATATGCAATACAAACACAGACATATATCCGTTTGCTGATCTTCGTTTTATCCTGACGTTGGTCGACGCTTTCTTTTTCTTTGTCCGTCTCGTTGGCGATGCAGTTCGGTGGAAGCAAATCAGCCGATGGGATGCTTTCTGCATTGATGTCCCTGGCGGCGGAATGACCCGGGCGCAGGGCTTGACCCCGTCGTGCAGGTCGTCCGCTCCGCCGCGGCGCTTCTCGAGGCAAGGTCCTGGTGCGGGGCTGCGGCGAAGTGCGCACGGAGGCGGCGGTGGCGTCGAGGGAATGCTCAGACTCGTGCGCCTTTCGCAGGGACAAATCTGCCCCAGACGGCGGGCGGGATTAGCGCAGGTCTGTCTCGAGGCGTCAGAGCGACGCTTTCTGGCAGTCGGTGTCGTTACCTCGCGGCTGGTATCTTGTTTCCGCCCTGGTGGTCAGTGAGGGGCACAGATGCCCGGCCGAGCCAGTTCTCGTCCAACCACCGTTCCTGGCACTCGTCCTCGTCCGGGCGCCGTCCGCCATCCTTGTTCTTCGTTCCCCGGCGCCCTGAGCAGTCCCTCCTCCGAACGCTGCTCTCCAGGGCCTCCCGAAGTGCCGTCAGCAGGAGCGCCGATTCTCGCCGAGGTTCGAATTGGGTCCCGATTTTGGCTCCTTTTCGTCGATTCCGCGACGCTTGACCTTTTCGGCCGACGAAGCCCGCGCCAGACTGCACCTTCGCACTCCGGGAAAGCGCCGACGACGCTGCCATGTTAAACAGCGACGCTAATGCCACGGAGGAGGGGGGGGACAGCCCCACAAGTACTCCGCTCTCTGCCCCCCTTCCCGCCGCCCTCCCCACGCCCATCTCCACCTCCCTCCCGACGCCTCCGCTCCCCACCCCTCTTCCCACTCCTCTCCCCACCCCTCTCCCCACATCCCTCTCGACTCCTTTGCAACATGCCGATGCTGTGTCCCTGGCGCACCTGCACATCCTCAACGCCTACAGGTAAGAAGTCATCTTCCTCTTAAGTGTAATCACTGCTTCGCTGGCACCTGGGCAAAGGTAACGGATGGAAAAGATATCAAATTTAAGGCAAAATCTCTTTCTATAAACCCGCCCCTTGACAAATCGTCTCGGATTAAACAGTAATGCTAATTTTTCTTCCCTTATAAATACTGCTGTTATCTTAATTGCCTACTTGACAAAAATATAAGAAGAGTATAAAAGTATATACATTCGTAAAGTACTGTTTAATAACACCGATATAGTGGCAAAGTGCAATAGTCTGCATGAGTACCTTTGCACAGAGAGTGATTGGCCAGGCGACAAGTGTGAAAAGATAAAATCAGGAAAAGCGGACGAAGGAATTGAGGAAAATGGCGAGGGGAAACAAGGAAAAAATTAATCAGAGAGGAAATACAAAGAATAACTACTGACGTCTTGGGGTGAAATTAGGAAAGTACTGAATATTAAAGAGAAAAGTAGACAGTTGAAAGACGAAAGGGGTTTATTTCGTATTTAGGGAAAGTAAAGATATCTTACAGAAACAAATACGGATTGTAAGAACTTAATGAATTTAGGAAAATGACAGGAGGATAAGAAAAAACGAAAAACTAAAAGAAATAGTCAATGTAAACAAGCAAGAGAGAGATACAAAAAAAATCGGCATTTTATTAGGTGTATAATTAAGTAATATATACTCTCATTGAATAAAAATAACGACAATAGAGAAACAGACATTTTATGAAAACCAAAAATAAGCAAAATAATAGATGAATGAATTAACACGTTATAGTTGAAATCTTATTTAGAAAAAAAAAAAAAAAAAAAAAAAAAAAAAAAAAAAAAAAAAAAACAGAGAGAGAGAGAGAGAGAGAGAGAGAGAGAGAGAGAGAGAGAGAGAGAGAGAGAGAGAGAGAGAGAGAGAGAGAGAGAGAGAGAGAGAGAGAGAGAGAGAGAGAGAGAGAGAGAGAGAGAGAGAGAGAGAGAGAGAGAGAGAGAGAGAGAGAGAGAGAGAGAGAGAGAGATAGATAGAGAGAGAGACACAGAGATAGAGAGAGACTTCAAAACGGAATGGTGTAATGATGTAGGAGAATCATATGTCTATCAAGCAGGAAGCTTCTATCCGTCTGTGAACTTGGAATAAAATAGGTAATAATAATGATAATAGGAAAAATAACTGGTGATGATAAAAAAAAGTTAATACTAATAATATTGATATGCTGGTAATGAAGACGACAATAAAATATAACCGTTATGATAGTGGAAATTATAGTAAAAGTTATGATATTAGTAATACTATAGTAGTAATATTATAGTAGATGATATTATTAATACTAGAAATAATCAAATTAAGAATAGACACATCAAGTATAATGATGATAATGATATTACTAATATTCATGATCATTATATTCCATCTAGTATTACCACTACAGCTAGTAATGGCAGTGCTATAAATTAAACAAAGATGACATAAGCTTCTGCTAATGATTTTGATGGATAAAAATGTGCATTATTACTAATTGTCGTTATTATTATTATTATTATTATTATTATTATTATTATTATTATTATTATTACTATTATTATTATTATTATTATCATTATTATTTTTGCTGTTGTTGTTGTTGTCGTTGTTGTTATTATTATTATTATTATTATTATCACTATTGTTATTAATGTTGATATCATTAAAATTATCATCATTATTATTATTATTGTCATTAGGAGAGAAAGAGAGAGAGAGAGAGAGAGAGAGAGAGAGAGAGAGAGAGAGAGAGAGAGAGAGAGAGAGAGAGAGAGAGAGAGAGAGAGAGAGAGAGAGAGAGAGAGAGAGAGAGAGAGAGAGAGAGAGAGAGAGAGAGAGAGAGAGAGAGAGAGAGAGAGAGGAAGAGAGAGGCAGACACAGAGAGATAAAGTGTCAAAGACAAAGACATAGACAGAGACAGAGATAAAGAAAGAGAAATAGAAAGAAACTGAAACGGAAACAGAAACAGAGACAAAGACATAGGCAGAAAAAGAAAAAGAGAAAGAGACAGAGAAAGAGACGGAAACAGCGGCAGAAACAGAGACAGAGATAGAGACAAAAAGACAGAGACAGAGAAAGAGAAAGAGGAAGAGACAGAGAAAGATAAAGAAAAAGAGGAAGAGACAGAAACAGAGACAGGGACGTAGATTGATACAGAAACAGAGACAGACACGGAGATAGAGACAGAAAACGAGACAGACACGGAGATAGAGGCAAAAACAAAGACAGACACGGAGATAGAGACAGAGACAGAGACAAAGAGACAGAGACAACTGTAAAAACAAATTGTACGAGCCACCTATCTCTCTCTCTCGGTAATTCTAAACGTCCCAGAACCCACGTCGGTTGTTGTTCCTGGCGATAGGGTGATCGAACGGCATTAACGAACGGACACCGATAACTCGTGGGCTTCAGGAAAAGCCCTTTGGTTCACGTCCGCTTCCCTTGCTGATTTAGGTTCTATAGATGATGAAGGGAAAGATGGAGGTGAACGTCGTTGTTATTTTCTATAGCAGTAGTAGTAGTAATAATAGCAGCAGCAGTATGTTCAGTCGTAGCAGTTATGTTGTTATCATTAGTAGTAGTAGTAGTAGTAGTTATAGTAGTAGTAGTAGCAGTAGTTGTTGTAGTAGTAGTAGTAGCAGTAGTTGTAGTAGTAGTAGCAGTAGTAGTAGTAGTAGTAGTAGTAGTAGTAGTAGTAGTAGTAGCATTATGTTTAGTCATATCAGCTATGTTGTTATCATTAGTAGTCGTGCTTGTTGCAGCAATAGTAGTAGCAGTAACAACATTAGTAGTAGCATGAATACTATTATTAGTAGAATAGTTAGTAGTTGTACAAATATGATAGTAGCGTCTGTGTTATTATCATACTTATTGGTATTTGATATAATTATTTCAATCGGTGTATTTTTATTATTTGTTATAGTTTACTCTTATCAGTATTCTTATTATTATTATTATTATTATTATTATTATTATTATTATTATTATTATTATTGCTATTATTGCTATTATTATTGTTATTTTTATTATCATTATTGGTATTATCATTATTATTATTGTTATTATTATTATAATTATTATTGTTGGTCTTCTTCTTCTTATTATTATTATTATTATTATTATAATTATTGCATTTTATTAAAGTTAATAATAATAATATTATCATTATAATTATTTTATCATCATTATTATCACTATTATCATTATTATAATTATCTTCCTTTAACATTATCATTATTATTATTATTATCATTATTATTATCATTATTATTATTATTATTATTACTATTGTTATTATTTTCATTATTGTAATCATCAGTATCATTGCCATTATACTGTTATTATTATCATTATTATTGTTGTTGTTATTATTATTATTATCATTATTGCCATTATACTGTTATTATTATCATTATCATTATCATTATTATTATTACTATTATTACTATCATTATTATTAGTAGTATTACTATTATAACTACCATTGTAATTATTACATCTTGTTACTGGTATCATTATTATTTTCATCATCATCATTATTACCGCCAATCATACTCATCATTATAGTTATCATAATCATCATTAACATTTTCATCATTACGGTTACATTACTCTTACCCTTATCATCATCATTTTCATTATCATCCTCAGAAGTAGCCATAGTGTTTGAATCATGCAATTGTAGTAGTAGTAGTAGTAGCAGTAGTCGTCATAGTCATAGTAGTATTTGTATACAGTAGTAGTAGTAGTAGTAATGGAAGTGATGTTAGTAGCAGTGGTAGTTGGAATGACGGTAGTAATAGTATTAATAGTAATAGCAGTGACAATAGCAGTGGTGGTAGTCTTAGTAGTAGCAGTAGTAGTAGTAATAAGCATTGATGATAGGCATAGAATCAATAACATTGCCGTCAGCAGCAGTAGTAGCGTCAACAGCAGTGGTGATAGCATTGATATTAATAGAAGTAGTAATCGACCAGCTAACCACGACACGACAGGATTCAAAGGATATGAAACTGTATTGAAGCGCGAGTCGAGTAGCGGAGTGCCATTTCCTTATCAGTGGCTGTGTTCTTTTAATGGTTCCGATGAGCAGTAGTGGAGTTCCCGGTGGATCGGGGAATTTCCACTTTTAGGGGGGGGGGGGGGTCACGTGCTGGAGGGAGAGGCTAGGCTAGCGTTGAGGGAGAAGCTGTTTTGTGGTAATTTGTGTGAAAAGAAGAAGAAGGAAAAAAGGATACTCTGGTATGGTAATTCTTGTTAAAAAGAAACGTCACAATAGGAGTGATTTTTTTTTTTTTTTTTTTTTTTTTTTATTAAAGGAAAAACTAAGCTGGTGTCTTACTGGTAATTTCTAGCCCGGGATTTATTATTATTTTTTTTTTAATCTGTTTTAGTAATATTTAATAGAAAATCAGAGCTTGTGTATAATAGTAAATAAATATTTCATGTAGTAAATAAACACATTTTATTTCAATATATATATCTATTTTTTTTTTTTTTACTGTTTCTGTCTTTAATCGTGAATAATTTCGCGCTATTACTCTTTATCTGATGTTCTGCACTTAATTATCTTACCTTTTAAGAAATCATTGAAAAAAACGAAAAAAAAAAAAAAATACAATGTACAAGATTAGTGATGTCATCAGGGAATAATGATAACTTTTCTTGCCTACGATAATACTTAGTGTTCTGAGATATGGCGAGTTGCGAAAGTGATATTCAATATGCAAAACGTGGCTTCAGAATACCGATGGTTCCTTGATCGAGAGTAGATGATGAGTGTTTTTACTGTGTTATTCATCATTATTATCATCATTATCATTATTGTTTAAATTATCATTATTATTGTTATTGTTATTTTTATCATTGTTATCACTATCATTATCATCATCATTATTACTATTATTATTATTATTATTATTATTATTATTATTATTATTATTATCATCATCATCATCATTATTATTATTATTATTATTATCATTATTATTATCATTATTATTGTTGTTATTATTATCATTATTATTATTATCATCATCATCATCATTATTATTACCATTATTATTGTTACTGTCATTATTATTATCATCATTACTATTATTATTATTATTATTATTATTATTATTATTATTGTTATTATTATCATTATTATCATCACTTTCATGATCGATAGTATTATTATTATTATTATTATTATTATTATCATTATTATTATTGTTGCTATTGTTGTTGTTGTTTTTGCTACTGGTGTTGTTATCGTTATTAATATCATCATCATTGTCATCATTATCATTATCATTAACATCACTATCATCCTCGCCATCCACCAAAGTTATCCTTCAGCCAAATATCCTCATGAGGCTCACTCTGCCGCTGAAACGTTCCCTGTGATCGTCAGTATCGTCTGCAGCTGCGTCCTGTCGAGGGCTGGGCTATAGGGCATGTGTTCCTGGTGGGGGCTGTCCTATCAGCGAGGCCAGCGGGCGACTGATAACACGTGGTCACCATCTTCCTGTTGTGGGTACACTCAGCCGGCACAGGAACCCCCCCCCCCCCCCCCCACACACACACACATTCCCCACTCCCTTCCGTCTCCACCTCCTTCCCTCTCCTCCTCCACCTCTACCACCAACCCCCCTCCACCCCTTTACCTCTACCCCCCCTCCATTCTTCCACCTCTACCTCTCATCCCCCTCCCCTCCTCCACCCCTCCCCCTCCATCCCCCCTCCTCCACCTCTACTTACACCCCCTCCCTCCTCCCCCTTCCAATCCCCCTCCCCCCACCCCCCACTCTGGCTCCATGGCACCGGACGTTGTTAGGTTAGAGGTTACAATTGTTTATATTGTTTATGATTAAAAAAAAAAAAAAATATGGGGGTTGGGGGGGTTATTTCCTCATTTATACAAAATAAAAAAGGATATAGGGATTTACGTCGTTCGTTTTTGTGTGTGCGTTTGGTCATGTGTTCGTTTGAAATTTATCGTTTTTCTCATTCTGTTTCGAAGGTAAATAATAATAATAATAATAATAAATAAAACAAAATAATAACAATAACAAATAAATTATAAAATAAAATGAGAATTAATAAATAAAAATGATTAGGCAGAGGGAAATGAATTATATTTCTAACTGATCGTATAATGACAGATAGGGGTCGTATAAGAAAGAATTTGTCTCAATGTGGTTTCCGATATTT
>NC_061827.1:38013882-38015025 GCF_019202785.1 Penaeus chinensis | reverse complement strand
CACATATAAAACAAACAAAATTAGCATTAACAGTCAACGCGAGAGTGGGTTTTTTCCCCCACGCTTTTAAATATAATAAAACAAAATAAGAAAAGAGAAAAAAAAACCGTTTCAGAGGCGCCATCGGCAAACAAAAGAACGACGGCCGAGAGTAGAGCTTCGCGCGGGGAAATTAACAGGTAAGCCGAATTCTCATTAGATATTGAAATTGCATTCCACTCTCTCCGTCTTTGGGGATGCAGAGACCTCCCTCCACTTTTCCCCCGAGAGAGACTTGGAAGAGACGGAAACGGAGGAGGATAAGAAGGTGGAGATGGAAGGAGGGAAAGGAAGGAGCGGTCGAGGAGAAGGGGGAGGAGGAGGAGGAAGAGGAGAAGGAGGAGGAGGAGGGGGAGGAGGAGAAGGAAAGGGAGTAGGAAGAGGTGGAGGGGGAGGAGGAGGAGGAGGAGGAGAAGAAGGAAAGGGAGCAGGAAGAGGAGGAGGAGGAGGAGGAGAAAGAAGAAGAAGAAGAAGAAGAAGAGGAGGAGGAGGAAGGGAAGGAGAAAGAGCAAAAGAAAATGAAAACGAAAACGAAAACGAAAGAGGAAGAGGAGGAAGGAGAAGAGGGGGGAGGAGGAGACACAGGAACAGGACGACGACGACGAAAAAGAGATTGAAGAGAATGGGAGATTTGGAAATGGAGGAAGATGAGGAAAAGCGATGTGGAGGAGGAAGAAACTATGGGACGAAACAGGGGGAGGAAGAAATTAGGAAGACGAAGAAGCAAAACGGAAGGAAAACGACACAAAATAAAATGAAAAACAAATAAACAAAATCCTATTCGAAAAACAAGAAAATAGACAAAGAACAGATGATGAAAATTAAAAAAAAAAATTAAAAAAAATCCAAGAATGCAGGGAGTAGTTCGTTCATTAATTAAGTGAATCATTTCCATCACTTTTTACAACCGTCAGGATAACGACCTTTTCCCGCGACGTTACAATTGTTATAAATTTCCTCTCATAACGACCATCAACACTACGATTACTCGCTTCCGCGTTGCAATCACTTTTACAAAAGCCATTACGGTATTTTATGCAAATGTTGGTCTTGCAACATATGCTGTCAGCGGTGACGAGGAAGCCCTCCCCGTTGCTGGCCTCC
>NC_061827.1:37998882-38001382 GCF_019202785.1 Penaeus chinensis | reverse complement strand
GTGGAGAGGCGAGCAGCGCTTTCTCGACCTAATGCTAGTTCCTTGTGGCTAAGCACTGACAATGGGGCAGAAAGATGACATTTCTAAGGGTCGTTTCCTCGTGGGGGGGAGAGGGGGGGGGGGGGACACGAACGCTCTTAGATGTTTTCGGTAAAAGGGAAGTCTGATTCTTATTTTATATATATATATTTTTTCAGGTTTTATGACATATATATATATATTTTTTTTTTTGTAGATATATTACAAGAATCGTTTATATATAATATATATGTATATTTTTTCAGGTTTCGCGAGAAAAAAAATTTGTGTGTGGATATATTACAATAATTTAGATAGTGTTGTTATTGTCAGTGTAATTGCGTACGATGAAGGTGATTTTATATTATAATGATGACAATGGTAGCGGTTTCATTACAATGTTAATCGTTGTTCTATTAATAACAATGACAATGTTTATGACAAACTTTATTGTATAATGATTTTGGTAGGAATAGTGGCGTTGATAATGATCGTGAGGAGGAGGATAATGATAGCAACAGCAATGATAATAATGAAAATAATGATAATGATAATTATGATGATGATAATAATAATGAAACAATAAGGACAGCCGTGAAAATTATCATGGTAACAATAATGATAATAATGACAATGATAAAACGATGAGGATGATAATGATGATGATGATGATGAGTATGATGATGATTATGATGATAATAGTAATGATAGAAATAACAATAATAAATATTATGATAACGATAATAATAACAGTCATAATGACAATAACAATAATGATAATCAGCGAGACTCGAGGAAATAAGGCAAGACGTTCTCCTCTCTCCCTCTTTCTTCCACCTGTCGTCTCTCTCCTCCCTTTTCCTTTCACTCTCCCTCTCCCTTTCCCTCTTCCTTCACCTTCTCCTTCCAAACAAACAAACAGGACAACAGACATAAAAAAATATAATAAACAGCAAAATAGATAAAAATACACACACACACACACAAAAAAACAATAAAAAAAAAAAACACAACAGGCCTATCAAGCGACGAGGACAAAATATCCGTGTGCGTGTGGCCGTAGTGCGTGCGTGCGTGCGTTGCGTGCGTGCGTGTGAGATTTTCCCTAAAGGTGATGCCACTTTTATCTCTTCTCTTAGCTGGATGTCAGTGTGGGCGCGAGCTGGAGGCCTTAATGCGGAAAGTGTTTACGAAAAGGGGACATTCTAGTTCTCTCTCTCTCTCTTTCTCTCTCTCTCTCTCTCTCTCTCTCTCTCTCTCTCTCTCTCTCTCTCTCTCTCTCTCTCTCTCTCTCTCTCTCTCTCTCTCTCTCTCTCTCTCTCTCTCTCTCTCTCTCTCTCTCTCTCTCTCTTTCTCTCTCTCTCTCTTCTTTTCGTTGTTTGTCTTTGTCTTTTATTATCTTTTTTACTTTTTATTTATTGTTTTCTTTTATTTATCTATTTACTGTTTTTTGTCTCTTTATTTTATTTATTTATTCATTTATTCATTATCTTTTTATATTTGTTTTATTTATTCATATATTTATTTTTATTGATTGGTTTTTATTCACTTATTTATTTATTCTTTAATTATATCCTTCAGTACGTTACGATTTTTTTGTTTGTTTGTTTTTATGTTTCCGTAGATCATGTGTTATCACGTGTTATCATTATTATTCATGTTTATTTCTCGCTCACTGTTGGTGTTCTCACTAACGATATGAGCGTAAATATTTATGAAGTATCTGCTGCATCGTTATGCTTTTGTTCCCTGCCGTTATCTATGCCATTATGGAAGAAAAAAAAATATATATATTACTAGAATAACCCCCTTGATCTGGCGCTTTTCAAATGCAAAATAAGCTATATCTATTTTGTCGATGTATGGTCAACCCTTTTCTCCGCCCCTTTGGTGTTTATGTTCGTCTGTCTTTGCGCGGATTGGCCTTCAATTGCAGTTTGTTTTTTTGTTTTTTGTTTTATTTTTTTTCCGATTCATTCATCTTCCCACTCGTTAATGGTCATTTCCTCCTCTCCCCTCCCCTCTCCTTCCTCAGCCCTCCCCTCTCCTTCCTCTCCCTCCCCTTCCCCTCCCCTTCCCTTCCCCTCCTCTCCTCTCCCTCCCTCCCTTCCCTTCCCCTCCCCCTGCCCACTCCCGCTTACGCACGATATATCTGTTTATGTTTCTATTTCTCTCTCTCTTTATCTGTTTATTTCTCTCTATCTTTCTCTCTTTATTTTTCCGTTTATTTATTTTTCTTTCTTTCCCTTTATCTATCTGTATATTTATCTTTCTATATTTCTTTCTATTCATCGTTCTGTTTATTTATCTTTTTATCTCTTTCTCTTTTTCTCTGTCTTTCTTTCTTTCTCACAAGAGAGCGAGGTAAACCAGATGGATTATATACTATATTCTATAACCATATACAAATTTCTCCCTTGTTCTCCGTTCCAATAAATTCACATAATTCTTTTTCTTCATCAATATCATCGTTATTGTCTTC
>NC_061827.1:37983882-37993882 GCF_019202785.1 Penaeus chinensis | reverse complement strand
AAGCAACTCATTTGTTTTTTTCCGAGTTGAAAGCGTGGCACCGTGCCCCGCCCCCGCCCCTCGTCCGCCGGGATCATTTCGCCTCGAGTGCCCGGCCGCCACTAGGCCAGGTGTCCGTCGCTGCCGCTTATATAGAGCCAGCGAATCGCGGACTGGACTGCACACCCTTCGCTCATTCAACGTCTTTATGGGGGATGCGTGACGTTGACTTCGCGATGTCACAGGGAAATTTGGAGTAGGTTTGTGATGGAGAGGTTGATAGAAGCTTATTTTTGTGTTGGATCTATGATGTATTTAGTACTTTCGTGAAGTGCTGAATGCTAGTAAAATGTTGATTTGTCATTAGTGTATACATATTAATTTAGTTATTTATTTTTATCTTGTTTATTTACTTTTTTTGAGGGAGAGGGGGACTAAAATTCCTTGGCCTGACTCTCACTACAAATCCTACCTCTTGACAGACACTCTGCTTCCCTCACTCGTTCTGTAGAAGGAAATACGTCGATGGAAAAGGTTTATTGTTTGAGAACAGAGGAACGAATGGCGCCTTTGCGAAAAGGAGTGACGTTTGCCATCTGTTGCCTTGTGCCTTAATCTTAAATAACTTGTGTGACTGAAGACTGTTGTAAATAAATCCAAACACGTGGATATTGAGCGGTTTAACGTGAAAAAGAGCGTCCAGGTACATCCCTTATCAGCTAACATGTCGAACGAACCTTGACTGATGCAAAGACTGAAAGATTTCTAACACGTCATAAATACATCCAATTTATTATCATGATTTATTATTATCATTATTATTATTATTATTATTATTATTATTATTATTATTATTATCATTATTATTACTAGCATTATCATTATTATTGTTATTATTATTATTATTATTATCATTATTATTATCATTATCATTATCATTATCATTATTATTGTTATTATTATTGTTCCTAACAAGCGAATACGAGGAGGCCAATAAAAAAATAGCAATTTAAAGAATATTTTTCTCTCGTCAAAGCCTTATCCGTACGTTTATCACTGATATCCATCACAGTATTTCTCGCCTTGAAGATGAAGCCGAAGAACACATGTGAACCGAGCAAGTACGCCATCTACCGGATGTTTAATGCGTTTGACTTTGCCCCTTGTTAAATGGAGATTCTCTGCTCGTCGACATTCCAGCTGTAGAGGGAACGGATAGGGGAATGTTCTACAACGAGGGTGAAAAAAAAGAAAAACAAAGAAGTAGAAGATGAATATAAATAGATAATAAAAAATGAATAACTAAAATTCTGGATATTCTACAACGATGATAAAAAAAGGGGAAAAAAATCTAACGTTTCGATCAAAATTGCACTTCGCTCTCTTCGGAGAATAAAAATAATGCTTTTGTTTCGGTGTTGTGTATTTATTTTCTTAACAAGTTATGCATCTAAGTTTTTATTTACTTTTATACACATTATTTATATCAACCGGTCCATTAGTAACGTAGGTTGTGCCACGTACCTTGGCGAACTGGGTCATGAACACAACTTACCTGTAAAGAAAAGCAAACTATTAGTCACAGGTGAATTTGTGTGTTATTGGCAGCATAATGTCAAGAGCCTTTTCAACAGCTGTTTGTCTTTGGGAAATTCTTTAAAAATAAATATCAGTGATTTTTGTCTTTCTCTTCTCTATCTCTCTCTGTCTCTTTTTCTCTACCTCTCCCTGTCTCTCTGTCTCTCTGCCTCTGTTTGTCTGTCTGTCTATCTGTCGGACTGACTTTCACTCTCTCTCTCTCTCTCTCTCTCTCTCTCTCTCTCTCTCTCTCTCTCTCTCTCTCTCTCTCTCTCTCTCTCTCTCTCTCTCTCTCTCTCTCTCTCTCTCTCTCTCTCCGACTTTGCCTCTCTTCTTGTTGTTTCTCTGCTTTGTATTGTTTCTCTCACTCTTTTTCCTTCTTTCATCTTTCAGCGAAATCCAGACAGGCTTCTCGTCACCCCTTCCCCTTCCCTTTCTCTTTCTCCTTCTTCTTCTCCTTCTTCTTCTTCTCCTTCTTTTCCCCATCCCCTTCCCTTCTCGATCCCTTTCCCCTACTTTTCTCTTTCCCCTCTCCCTTCCCCACTACCATCTCCCACCCCCCCTTCCCCCTTCCCCTCCCCTCTTTCTCCCTTTCCCATTTCCCTTCTTCTCCCCCCTTCCCCTCCCCTCTTTCTCCCTTTCCCATTTCCCTCCTTCCCTTCTTCTCCCCCTTTCCCCTTTTCTCTTTCCCCCTTCCCCTTCTTCTCCCCCCTTTCCTCTCTTCTCCTTCCTCTTCCCCCTTCCTCCTTCCCCTTTTTCATTTCCCCCCTTCCCCTTCTCCTTCCTCTACCCCCTTTCATTCATCCCTCCCCCCTTCCCCTCCTTCTCCCCCTTCCTTTCCCCTCCTTCTCCCCCTTCCTTTCCCCTCCTTCTCCCCCATCCTTTCCCCTCCTTCTCCCCCTTCCTTTCCCCTCCTTCTCCCCCATCCTTTCCCCTCCTTCTCCCCCTTCCTTTCACCCTCCTTCTCCCCCTTCCTTTCCCCTCCTTCTCCCCCCTTCCTTTCCCCTCCCCCTTCCCCTTCCTCTCCCCCCCCCCTTCCGCCCGAGACCCAGCGTTGGCGGGCGAAGGACCAGCCTCAGCCCTAATGCACATCCGGCCCTGAAGCCCAGTCCCTTCTCCTCCGTGCTGCCTCGCAGTGTCTCGAACTTCGTCTTGCAACCTTCTCGAAGTTTCTGTCGTGGGTCCTTTACATATTGCCCGCCCCCCCGGTCCCCCTACTCCCACCCCTATCGCAACTTTCCTCTCTTCCTCCCTTTCTGCTTATCAGCTCTAAGATTCGTTCTTTGTATCTTTCCATTTTCCTTCACCCTCTCCTCTCTCTCTCTCTCTCTCTCACCTTTCCCCTACTTCTCTTTCCCATCTCCCCCTCTCCTCTCTCTTCTTCCCCTCTCCTCGTCCTCCCTTTCATCTTCCCTCTCTCTCCCACCTTCATTTTTTTCCTCGTTTCCTTTCCCATCTCCCTATCTCCCACCTCCCCTTCCCTCTTTCCCCTTCCCCCTCTCTCCCACCTTCACCCCCTCTCCCACCTTCCCCATCCCCTCTCTCTCTCTATCTTTACCCTCCCCTCTCTCTCCCACCTTCCCCCCCTCTCCCGCCTTCCCCATCCCCTCTCTCCCACCTTCCCTCTCTCTCTCCTTCCCCTTCCCTCTCTCTCCCACCTACCCCATCCCCTCTCTCTCTCCATCTTTCCCCTCCCCTCTCTCTCCCACCTTCCCTCTCTCTCTCCTTCCCTTTCCCTTTCTCCCCCTTTCCCCATCCCCTCTCTCTCTCTATCTTTCCCTTCCCCTCTCTCTCCCACCTTCCCCATCCCCTCTCTCTCTCTATCTTTCCCCTCCCCTCTCTCTCCCACCTTCCCCATCCCCTCACTCTCTCTATCTTTCCCCTCCCCTCTCTCTCCCACCTTCCCCATCCCCTCTCTCTCACCTTCCCCCTCTCCCTTCGTCCGTTCGATTCGTCTCCTTCTTGGATTCTCGCATCCCGTTTCGCAGCCTCCTTCGTCATCTCATTTCCCTTCTTTCGCCGAGCATCACCACGCACCTTCGTACGTCCCGCGCCGAAGCTGTTTTCCTTCATGGATGCCTCGTTCTGAGAAACTTTCTCCTTCTTTCATGGCTAGTTATAAAAGTCCCCCCCCCCCCCCCCCAAAAAAAAAAAAAAAAAAAAAAAAAAAAAAAAATATATATATATATATATATATATATATATATATATATATATATATATATATATATATACATATATATATATATATATATATGTATATATATATAATGTAAATTAATATAAATAATATGAAATTATATAATATAATATAAATAAATAAAGAGATAATATGAAAAATATGATATATAAAAATATAGATCATAAGATAAAATAAAACATTATATGATATAATATAAAAATAACACAATAAATCCATAAACAGATAAAAACACCAATCAAACCAAGCCAATAGATTCTGAAACCTTCATTGGAACGGAAGAATGTATAAGAGTTAGAAAGCTTTTCATACTCTGTGACGCGTGTAGTGTATGTTTTCATGTGGCATTTCTGTTGGTTGCAAGGGTCCGTCTCCGTAAGCTATGAAGACCCATGGCTCCTAGCTGTTACCTGTCTGTGCATCCTGTCAGCTTTATGGTGCTGCTTCTCTCTCTCTCTCTCTCTCTCTCTCTCTCTCTCTCTCTCTCTCTCTCTCTCTCTCTCTCTCTCTCTCTCTCTCTCTCTCTCTCTCTCTCTCTCTCTCTCTCTCTCTCTGTCGATTTGTGTCTATCTTTCTCTTGTTTTCTTGTTCTTGCTTTCTCTCTCTATCTTTCTCTCTCTCTCTCTCTCTCTCTCTCTCTCTCTCTCTCTCTCTCTCTCTCTCTCTCTCTCTCTCTCTCTCTCTCTCTCTCTCTCTCTCTCTTTGTCTCTCTCTCTCTCTCGCTCTCTCTCTCCCTCCCGCTCTCGCTCTCTCTCTCTCTCTCTCGCTCTCTCTCTCCCTCCCGCTCTCGCTCTCTCTCTCTCTCTCTCTCTATATATATATATATATATATATATATATCTGTCTGTCTATGTCTCTATCTATCTATCTATTTCTCTCTCTTTCGTTCTCCCTCTCCCTCTCTTTCTCTAACTCGTACACACACACACACAACGCTCTGATACATTCTCTTTGCCTCACCCACTCCCTCCCTCTTTCCCCACACAATCTCTCACGCAAACAAAAAGAAAGAAAGAGAGAGAGAGACGAATAAAAGAAGAAAGAAAGACGGAGATATATTGCAAGCACACATTCCAAATTTATACCAAGTCAGAACCGCGTCCACCTATATATGTATTCGTTACGATAACTGTGGAGGCCGTATGTATTCTTCTAGCTAGTCATGGCGCGATCGCCCTTTGGAATAAATATATTTGTATCTAAATATATCTGTAACGACGAAAAACAACGATTAGATTATGATAGTAAAGTGATTATGTTTATATATGTAACCACAAGTAAAATGAATCTGTGATTGTAAGGTGAGGATGCGTTTGATATCAAGAGATTATCTTAAAGATACTTGTTTGGGCAGACTTACCCAGTCCTTGATGTTTTTTCTCTCTCTCTGATTCAATTTTTTTTTTCTGTTTTTTCTGTTTGTCTTTTTTTAAACATTCGATTTTTCTGATGGTTTAAATGTCTAACTATTTTTTGTTTTCTTTTCGTTTCAGTTTTTGTTCTATTTCATTCGCGGTCTTGTGAATCGCACTTATGAATCGTCGCTCTTTTTTAATTTACTTTTTTATACCTATGACCTCTCTTTTCCCTCGCGTTGGCCCTGCTAACTAATCCCTGATCCTTGGTCCCTAGTCCCTGGTTTATAGTCCCTGGTCTCTGGTCCCTCGTCCCTGGTTTATGGTCTCTGGTCTCTAGTCCCTCGTCCCTGGTTTATGGTATCGGATCCTTAGTCCCTGTTCCCTGTTCCTTCCTTTCTAGTCCCGAGTTCCTGATCCCTCGTCCCTAACCCTCGTCCCTTATCCCTGATCCCAAGTCCGTGATCCCTCGCCCCTTGTCCCTGTTCCCTAGTCCCTCGCCCCTCCCCCACCCCCCGGCGAGTATATGCCCCTGGTGAGTATGGCATATATTTCACGCGGACGTTTCCAATTTCCAGCGAGAGCTCGGCCATCCCGCCTGAGAAGTGGCCGCGCGCTCGAACCAAACTTTCCGAGGGGTTATTTCTGCTTCGAAAAGAAAAAAAAAAAAAGGAAAAAAAAAATCTGAATGGAAACACTTTAATGAATGAGAGAGAGGAAGTGTGTGTTAGGGAGAAATGGGGGGGGGGGGGGGTAGAAGGGGGGTGGGGAGAGAGAGAGAGGAAAGGGGAGAGGGTGGGGTGGATAGGAGGAAGAAGAGGCGTCCAAACTCATCAGATGTTTGGGTCATGATTACTTCTTCCGTTTGTTCTTTCTTCCTCTCTTTCTTTCTTCCTTTCTTCTTTATTTTTCTCTCGTTCCTTCAACATTCGTTTTTTCTCCTTTCCCTTCTTTCAATCTAGACATATCACCGCCCTCCATCTCCCTCTCTCGCCTTCCTCCACCTTCCATCATCCTCCCTCTCTCTCTCTCTCCCTCTGTTCATTTTTCTCCTCTCCCTCTCCCTTTCCCCTCTCCCCCTCCCCTCTCCCTTCCCTATCCCTCCCTTCCCCCTCCCCTCTCCCTTCCCTCTCCCTCCCTTCCCCCTCCCCTCTCCCTTCCCTCTTCCTCCTTTTCCCCTCCCCTCTCCCCCTTTCCCTCCCTCCCCCTCTCCCCCTTTCCATCTCCCCTCCCCCCCTCCCCTCCCCTCGCGCCTCATATCCAGCGCCTTTTTTCGATATTGGGCGTCGCGTGGGGGCGTGGGTGCGGGCGCGCGCAGCCACACATCCTGAATCTGCCTGGCGGTTCGCGTTGTATTTTCATCTCGGAGTAACTCGGCGCCTTCCTCCAGATGGCGCTGACGGAATTGATTTGAGATCATTTTCTTCTTTCTGTTCCTCTTTCCTCTTTTCTTTGTTCGTGTCTCTTTCGTTCTCGTTCCCTCTTTCTCACTTCCCCTCACCCTTCTCTCTGCGTCTGTCTCTGTGTCTGTGTCTCTGTCTCTCTTTCTCTCTCTCTCTCTCTCTCTCTCTCTCTCTCTCTCTCTCTCTCTCTCTCTCTCTCTCTCTCTCTGTCTCTCTCTCTCTCTGTCTCTCTCTCTCTCTCTCTCTCTCTCTCTCTCTCTCTCTCTCTCTCTCTCTCTCTCTCTCTCTCTCTCTCTGTCTGTCTCTCTCTCTCTCTCTCTCTCTCTCTCTCTCTCTCTCTCTCTCTCTCTCTCTCTCTCTCTCTCCCTCTCTCTCTCCCTCTCTCTCTTCCCTCTTCCTACCTCTCGTTTAGAAAAAGATAGATGAATAAACAAAACAGATAAAACTAGCGAGGAAACAAGAAAGGTATTTATAGCCAGTCTTTCAAATCCGTCGTGAATGAAGTAAGCATTTCCTCTTTTCACACCTAGCGCATTCCCTCGCGCCCGGGACGGTTTTACGTGAGGAAATACCTTGATCTTCCTCTCTGTTCCTGTCGCTCTCTCTCTCTTTCTGTTGTTCGCTCTCTTTGTTCGCTCTATTTTTCTCTTTCTCGCTCTCTATCTCTCTTTCTCTTTCTCGCTCTCTTGTTCGGTCTCTTTTTCGCTCTATTTTTCTCTTTCTCGCTCACTTTCTCTCTCTCTCTCTCTCTCTCTCTCTCTCTCTCTCTCTCTCTCTCTCTCTCTCTCTATCTATCTATCTATCTATCTATCTATCTATTTATCTCTTCCTCTCTCTCTCCCTCTCCCCCTTTACCCTCCTCTCTCTCTCACTCACTTTCTCCACTTCTTCCCCCCCCTCTCTTACATTCTCTCCCTCTCTCTCACTGTCTCTCACTCTCTTACTCGCTCCCTCTACCCTCTACCCTCCTCTCTCTCTTCCCCCCTCTTTCTCTCACTCTCTCCCTCTCTCTCACCCTCTACCCTCCTCATTCTCTCTCACTCTCCCCCTCTCTCCCCTCCCTCTTTTTCTCACTTTCTTCCTCTCTTTCACTTTCTCCCTCTACCATTCTCTCTCTCTCTCTCTCTTCCTCTCTCAAAAGAACAGATACACGAAATACCACCCCCCCCCAAAAAAAAAAAAAAAAAATTCGGATGTGATCTCTTCATCTTCCAGAGCCCCCCTCCCCTCCTCCTTCCTCCTCCCTCTCCCCTCCTCCCCTCCCCCATCCCCTCGCAGATGTGCTGGGCATCGCGCATACGAGTGACTCCGAGCAAATTTTTCACATCCGGGGTCACAGGCGGAGGAGCTTTTATTAAAAATGTGTTACCTCCGCCGCCTCCCGCCCGCCATGTGTCTGCCGCCGATGAGTCGACACCGTAAGTAAACCGGGTTCGGATCGGCTTCATTTTCTCTGTTGCGGAGGTCTCCTTGCTGTTTGTCATTTCTGTTGTCATTATGGCAATTATTCTCATCTTTATTGCTGTTATTGTTTATCATTATCATCCCTGATTATCGTGTGTATCCATTCAGCTACCGAGGTGAATAGTTCGAGACAGGGAAATAGTAAACTTATTGATAGAAGTACTGTAAATCTGGCATAATTTGATGTTTCATTTAGTGGGTTCAGGAACCTTAAAAAAAAAAAAAAACGAATTTAATGAAATGTTTATTTAGATAGGCATTGCTGTTGCGAAGGCTATTTGTAATCAGAGCTATGTGGATATCTGTGTTAAAGATGACCTAATCTGTTATCTGTTCCATTCAAAAACCCGAATGAAATTGATCGATTTCCTGTCAACGAACCCAAGCGTCTATAATAAATCCAGTTTCAGTCCCTAATTCACTCTAACTACCTGACACTAACTAACACTTACATAAACTTTGTATCTTTAAAATTTATAAAATCTTTCATTACATTTCATTGAGATCTGTTGCCTTCACACACCACTTTATTTATTTATTTATTTGCTTTTTTTTAGTGAAGTTGATTACTCTCGAGTTCGGGGTGAGTTGCCCGTTTATTGGAGATTGGAGTATAAGTATTCAACGTTATTATGTATTGAAATGCCGATGGTTACAAAAACACGAATGTGTTGGAAATGTGTCCTGCCTGTTATGTTAATTGCGTATGTATAAATAATTGTTTTTACTGACATCATTACTATTACTATATCATAATATATCATTGTTATCATTATCATTATTTTTCTTTTTTTACAGTGAAGAGCAATACATCCCAATCACCATTTTCATTGTTACGTTTTTTTTTCTCAACTTTATCGTATTCCCTCTTTTGCGCATTTATTAATTTATCTATTTACTTTTTACATGACAAAACTTTTTTTTCTCATCCCTGACTTTTGTTTCTTCCCCTCCTTTACCCAGCCCCCGCCCCCCTCCCTCAGAAAGCCACGGCAACAAGCCTCGTCCTAACCCGAAGGTCCAAGTAATTGCAGTCTCAGACACCCACTGTCACAGGCTCGAGACAGGCCGCCTTCGGTCTTCATTCACGTATTTTGAAAGTTTCCGGATCCGCTCTGAGATGTTCCTTATCTCCCTGCGCCCGTCTTTCTGCTGCTGCTCCCCCCCCCCCCCACCCCCTGATATCTTCTTCATAGTCCAGCCCCCTTCCTCCCCTCCCCCTGCCTCCTTCCTCCCCCCCCCCTGCCTCCTTCCTCCCCCTGACCCCATTCTCCTTCCTCCCCTCCCCCTGTCTCCTCCCCTCCCGCTCCCTTCCGTCGAACTGAGCCTCCTCCTTGCTCCCCCTCACTTCTTCCTCTTTTTCCTTCTTTTACTCTCCTTCATCCCCCTCTTCCACGTCTCCTTTTCTCCTCCTCCTCGCCTCCTTTTCTCCTCCTTCTCGCCCCCTTTCGATTCTTCTTCATTCCCTTCTTTTCGTTCCCATTTCTCTTCCTCCTCCTTTACCTGTCCTCCTCGACCTCTTTTCCCTTCCCTCACCCCCTCCTTCTCGCCCTCTTTCTTCCTCCTCCTTCACCCCTTCCTCCTCCTCCTCGCTCCCTTCCCTCCACCCCCATCACCCTCTTCTCCTCGCTCCCTTTCCCCCCTCCTCCTCCTCTTCACCCCCTCCTCCATGTCCCCGTCTATCGGCTGAAAAGAGCACAGGAAATGAATTCCTCCTTATCGCCCTCCCTCTCCTTCCATGCTGTCGTCTCGGAAGCAGGCAGAGGTAATACTGCGCGGGGATCATTCCGGATTTAAAGCGTCTACGGTGACAGTTGTCTTTACGTTAATCCCTGTACACAAGGGTCTTTGCGTGGCGACGTCTCTATACTTCTTTTTCTCCTTCTTCTTCTTTCTTTCTTCCTCGTTCACTTATTCTCTCTCTTTCTCGTTTTCTCTTTATCTCTCTTTCTCTCTCTCTCTCTCTCTCTCTCTCTCTCTCTCTCTCTCTCTCTCTCTCTCTCTCTCTCTCTCTCTCTCTC
>NC_061827.1:37938882-37951382 GCF_019202785.1 Penaeus chinensis | reverse complement strand
TGTATGTATATGTTTGTATGTATGTACGTATATGTATACATGTACATGATGTGTCTGAATGTATTCATAATGTACTTGGGTAAAGATGTGACATGCTTTGAAAATTCGTGAAGACAGATGTATGCATGTATTATCTATGATTTACTCGGGTGAGTATGTGCTTTGTCTAGAATGTAGGTAAAGCTGTATGTATATATGCATATATGTGTATGTGTATGTATATACCAATAATGTATTCAGGAGAGAACGTAACTTGTCTACAATATTTGAATAGCAAGATGTATGTGTATATATTTGTGTATTTATGTTTGTGTGTGTGTGTATATACATTCTCTTTCTCTCTCTCTCTCTCTCTCTCTCTCTCTATATATATATATATATATATATATATATATATATATATATATATAAATATATATATATGTATATATATATACATATATGTATATATGTTATATATATATATATATATATATATATATATATGTATGGGTGTATATATATTAGTGTTTATATTTACATATATAGACATAAATACACACACATTCACATAGATATATCTATATATTATATATATACACATATATACATAAATATGTATGTATGTATATCTATATAGATATAGATATATGTGTGTGTATTTATGTGTGTGTATATGTATATACATATATACATATGTACATATTCATGATGGAATTAGGTGAGAGTGCGCCTTGTCGAGAATAGCCGCAAAGCAGGACGTGAAACCGCCTCGCTCTTCGCTGCGGCTGATGCAGGCAGCTCCCCGCATCCAGCGAGCGACTCCTGACGGGGGCATTATAAAGTACAATGTAACGCCGTTAATAATGTATAACCTCTCCCGTGTCCGACGCAGCGAGGGCGGCAGGTGATATACGCGGCCATCTACAGCAGGTAGCGCAGGCCGCCTGTAATTTACTACCTGGGCGTCGGAATACATTTGGCCGGAGTCGGGGAACCGCCGACTCAGGCCGAGCGCTCTCCGGTTTCTTCTGATGAGGAATGTTCCGGGAAAGCTCTCCGGGGCGGGCTGGCGCACACACACACACACACACACACACACACACACACACACACACACACACACACACACACACACACACACACACACACACACACACACATACATGCTTATATATATATATATATATATATATATATATATATATATATATTTATAGTAGACTGTGGATGGACAGAACTACTCACCCCACGTACGTACCATGACGTAACCTATGACCATGACGTAATCAATAACCGGAATCATTAATGACGGTCGTACATGGGGCATCATAATGGGGCATCATAACAGAAATTAGGCATTATTAAAGTGATTATCATAGGATAGACGGAACTACTCACCTCACGTACGTACATGAGTGTGAAAGTAGGTTAATGACGTAATCAATGACGTAACCGATGACGTAATCAGTAACCGGAATCATTAATGATGGCTATCATGCACACCTTACGGTCGTACATGACGCATCAAAATAGAAAGTAGGCATTATTAAACCAATGCAGGCGACCGGACAGAACGTGCCACCCCACGTAGGTACATGAGTGTGAAAGCAGGTTTACACACACATACACGCACCCCTCACCTCCCCCCCCCCCTCCTACCCCACTCCCATCACCACCCCCTCTCCCATAACCTCCCCCCCCCCGCACCGCAATATTCATAATGTTTGAACTTGTAACTGGATCGATAATTGGCCCTGTTACAGACAAGTGATCACCCCTTCCAGTGAATGAGACTATCCTAATCCAACTCGATGACAGGTGCTACAGATGACCCACCTCCAATATTATAATATATATTTAAATGTTTCAGATTATTTCAATTGAATTTCTTTTGTGGTTATGACTGTAATAAAACAACTTGAATTTTATTTGATGCCATTTTATATATATGTTTGTATATATATATATATATATATATATATATATATATATATATATATATATCATGAAGAACGTATCAGTAAGATGTTAAACTTTGTCGACACTAAGTAAAATTTCACACATATAAAATTTGTCGGATCTCCCCAACGCTGCGATACATTTTACTTGATGTAAGCCCCTTCCACATGCGAGAACCTTCGCACGAGGCTCAGTTCTCTCCCGGTCGCCACACCGTCAACATCTCCACTCTTGACTGAGCTCCTGGATCAGAGACCGGAGAAAAAGAAAGAACGATGTGATTTAACAAAGCTAAAGTTGATCTCTCTTCCAATCATTAGCCAATATTTTAAGAAGATTCATAACATTAATTTACCCAGTATGATGTAAAGTATGTAACGCGCACGGACGCCTTACATAATGAGACATTATCCAGATCGGTAGTGCACAAATAATAGACCTCAGTACTATTACAATAATATAAATATAAATTCAATATATATAATATTAGAACATGTTGGAACATAGTTCCAAGTGGATGTTTCAGATGCCGATGTATCTTGAAGTACGGATTTTATTGTTATTTATAAACGATTCATCCAATTGTTTTTTCTTTTGTGGTTATGACGAAATAACTTTAATGTGATAATATTGTATATATGACATGAACGTATCAGTAAGTTGATAAACCTTACAGACGCCAAGGAACATTTTACTGACATACTTGTCGAACCTCCCCGACACTACGACACATCTTACTTGATAATACACTTATACAAAAGTCGAATCACACGCCATTAAAAGTTGTCTGGATCACACGCACACATTACTTGACTTATCACTTACGGCTTTCTTTAATTCGTTTTCCATTCTTGATCACAAATAATAGCACAAAAGAATGAAAAACAGTCGGAAATAGGACAACGACAACGAGCAAGGGATCGAGGGAGAAGCAGGAGAGAAGTCTTCATAACTGTTCATTTTTGTTTACTCCCCCAACCTCAGGCAACATTTCATACAGAAAAACTTTGAAGAAGAAAGTATTCAAACGATACAGCGGCAGGAGAGAAAGATGAATAATGTGATTCAACTTACACTGAATCATGTAGGTGTAAATGCCAATAAAAATGCATAATAAAGAGAAATATGATGTAATAAAGATGAGACATATGAATAATAAAATTCTTATACGAGAGATAAAAGGACTTAGAGGAGCTCTTTGTAGCTTGAATAGGCTATGTATAAGTGTCGACAATTACGTTCACACGAATGAAAAAAATCATATTTGCTGTCGCCATGTTCGAGAACAGAGTAGGCTTTTCTTTTCTTTTTCTCTCCCGCAATAATAATAATAATAATGATAATAATAATAATAATAATAATAATAATAATAATAATAATAATAATAAACTGCAACGACCATCAATGTAAGTAGTCCAACGATTTTTTTTCCTTTACAGTTGATGAAAATTAAAAATCCCCAAAAGAATTAAAACATCGAGGAAAAATAAGACTTATCAAAATGCAGAAGGAAGATAAAAGATGAATATACAAAAAACAGTAAATGGACTGAAATATTCATGGATATCTGTATCAATATAATCGATAAAAAGTCGGATGTTTTATCAAGAAAATAGAGATACAGACAAAGCAATTGATTTATTCCGTTTTATGGATTCCTCCACGTCACTATTATTTTTTTGTTATCGTTGGAATTGTTAGAGATACTCATGAAATTTATTATTATATTATGAAAATTAATTTCATATGTATTTGATGAAGGAAATCTGATAATTTGCACATCTTGTTCGATCCACTTAGGCTGCCAGATGTCGTTATTTTACTACATTTTTGCTCAGAATTCTATAAACGGCAGAATTTAAAAGTGCAAAATGGGTTTACCTTATGGAGAAGAGGCGAGCAGTTGGAAAGTGACGAACCTCTGCAATTGAAACGCGGCTATTGTATACTTCACTGAATTGCGTTACCATTGAGATGGCAACAATTTCATTAAGAATTCGTTTTCCTTTGAGCATTTGGAAAGCAGCACTTCACTTCCGAAACGAGCAATAAGCACTGTGACAAATTGTTATTGACAACAAAACTGTAAAACTTGCCATAGCAAAACTTATCTAAGAAATGTACTTCTGATAGATGCGTTTTTCAGTGTAATCTAATATATATCAACATATAAAGATACATTGAAAAATACAAAGTACTTCTAACTGAGTGACAATGATTGTCGTGCTGACTTTAATCCAATGTTAACGGGTGGCATGATTACAATGCCATGCCCATTGCCAATAATGTTATTAGCTTATTAATAACAATCTAACAATCATGTTATCAATAAGAATAATCAAATTTCAATTTAAGGTCACTAGGGCCTTCTGATAGATTCTGGTGTCTGAGCACATGAGGAGTCATCGGTATGAAACAAAATTCATTACAGTGAATAGTATATAAACCCGTAGTCCTTGGGCGATTCGACTGTGTGTGTGTGTGTGTTTGTGTGTGTGTGTGTGTGTGTGTGTGTGTGTGTGTGTGTGTGTGTGTGTGTGTGTGTGTGTGTGTGTGTGTGTGTGTGTGTGTGTATTAATATATATATATATATATATATATATATATATATATATATATATAAGTTTTCGGCGGAGCCCCCGATAGGGAAATACGGCGATCGGCTGGGGTTGGTTAGGTTTAGTTGGGTTGGGTTGGTTTGCTTTGGTTTGGTTTGGTTAGGTTGGTTAGGTTAGGGCAGGGCGATCGGAAGGGGTCCCGGGTCAGTTAGGAAAACACGGCGATCGGGAAGGGGGAAGGTTTTTTTTTTTTGGCGGTCTTGTAAATCATGCGTTTAGAATATGTTTGTTTGTTCGTTCGAGCCCATAACGCCGATTCGAATCTACTGCTTTCTCTATCATTTAAATTACGATTCTTGGCTCTTGTTTTTATTTTTTCTGAAAGATATTAAGAAGATAGAAGATTAATTAAAAAGTCAGAAATCACTGGAGAATATTATGAAAGAAGGATATCTGCGAGATAAAGATTGACAGAGAGAGAGAGAGAGGTGAAGAACAGAGGGAGGGAGAGGGAGAGGGGGAGGAGGGAACAAATACGGGTGTGAATGAAGTGGACAAGCAACGAAGGTAATTGAATTGGAGTAGAAGGGAGAGGGAGAAAAGTAGAATAAAATAAAATAAATAAAAGTAGAATGTTTAGTAGAATACTTGCTTTTACATTATCTTTCCACGTTCGTTTTTCTTTTTCTTTCTCTTGCCTTTCTTAAATCTTTTCAAGTATCCTTTGTGGCAAGGATAACAGTTTAAATAGAGTTAATATAATTAGATTTAAAACTTGATTTATATCTTTAAAAATTCAGTCGTATGAATTTATACATAGACTACTGAAGAATAATTCAAGCAATAATGCACATGAAAAATGTGATTTTAGATGTGAATTTTTATTTCTTAGCTATTAGGATAAAAAGCTCTTTCCAATGTCAGAAATAAAAGTGATATAACATGACTATCAGGATTATAAATAACGTAGAGTTCAGATCACGAAGCCTGAGGAAGGTGCGATCCACTAAGCCTGTATGTCTCCAGGAGTTTAATTGATATTTGGAGACGTAATTTGTTTGTAATTCCTCCTGCACTCGATGTTTATGTTAATTAAGTTAATTGCAGAGTGCAGATCCTAAATGTATGGCATCAAGTTGTAGTTGATTATCATAATGATTACAACATTTCTTAACCATTTCTCAGCCAAACTTTATTTACTTCTTTGTAACTCGTAATTATGTTCGATAAATGTTTTATCTTTTATTGTCATTGGTGTTCGGATAACGTTATTATAATCATAAGATCAGAAACAAAAAATACCCCCCAAAAATCAAGGAATAACAATAGAATGAAAATAATAACAAACGAATAACAAGAAACTAACAGACGAAACAGACGATAAGATGAAAATGAAAGACAGTTACTAAGCTTGTTTGATTTTTTTTTTTTTTTTTTTTTTATCTATGTTAAATATACGCTTTCTTTGAATAATGACCCTTTAGTTTTCATTCAAATGTGCAGTAGAGAACTACCTAATTTATATACTATATTGAGCTGCGTCGTGTCTGGAACGGAGTTGGAAGTATAAAAACCCCGATTTGTAAGCTGAAATTTTAGATCTTGGTGGCAGCATCGGTATCGTCTCTAACTCGCACGTTGAAGAATCCCAGATCGAGACCAGAAATCTCCCTCTTTGGCTTCGGGAAAAGTTAACAAGTGTTTATTGACGCTTGCTCGTGTTTGGCGGTTCACGAGTGTTCTCCACGGAGATAACGTCCCCCTCTCGAGGTCAGAGGTCACTCAGGTCGGCAGCTATGCAGAAAGGCAGCAACAGGCCACTTGATTATAACACTAGATTCTTCAATTACTGGTTTTGGTTGGCCGACTCGGTAGCTGTTTTGCAGTATATTCGATTTAATTTATAATAATATTTATTTAATTATATACAATTATGTATAATTATTTTATTATAATATTTATAATTAGTCTCCATTTTTTTAGTCTTATCTCCGGACAACTATCAATTTCATCACATTTATCTGATAAATGATAATAAAAAAACATGTGAGTCATCAGTCCTTTTTACCTATGGGCTGTATGATTTAGACTTAAAATGGTTATAATAATTAATAAGGAAAATTTTACATTTTACAATACTTCATCCTACTTAAATCTCCAGTAAATGGCACAGATAGTGGAGTAACTGTTTATAGCTCTATTCTTTCTCTTAAGTGTAATTTCACCGAAACTTATATATCTGTATACTAATTAAACACATCCGTATATACATACACATATACACATTACATATATATACACGATAAATATGAATGAATTGTGGCAATAGCAGTCGTTAAAATAACAGTGAGGATAAAGGACAATTATTAATTTGTGTAGTTTACTGTCATAAAGTAACTTACTTATAACATAATCGTATCTAATTTTAATATATACCATGACTGATGACTAATAAAGAAAAGCCTTTTGAATTCTAGATAAAAGTCTAGATATCAAATAGGAGAGGTATCAGTGTTATCGTCATAATAATAAAAACATATTTTAAAAGACGTATTATCTAATTCATAAAAGCATGTAAGTCTATAAACGCAGTCATAACTAAACAAATGCAATCACATACATACATGCATATATATATACACATATACATATAGTTAGATAGAAGCAGTTTTGGAGGCAAAGCCAACCTCATATCATCAATGCAAAATGTGCAAGACGCTCAAGTCGCATAAACATACACATTACTTACTTTGTTGCTCGAAAACTGTACCCTATCGATCAAACAGCACTTTCTTTTTTCTTTTACCAATTAGATGATATAATGTAAGCACAATGGCACAGCCCTTCAGGCATATACAGCCAGTGTCTGATTGGCAGCCTTCTACATAAATAGAGGCATAGCCAGTTTAGATAGCTTTTTGCATGGCATGTGCACTGCTATGTAAATAGATTTATTTTATCAAATCAAATCTCTCTCTCTCTCTCTCTCCTCTCCCCCCCCCCCCCCCCCCCCCCCCCCCCCTCTCTCTCTGTCCCTTCCTCCCTCTTTATGTAGCATATTATTATAAAAACACATAATTTTTGTATAAAAACAGGAATACTTATTGGTGTATATATCGCTGAATTGCTTTTCCTTAATATCTATTATCCTTTTCCTTCTCCTAACCTACGCAGAGTAATTATGAAACCTCTCTGTACAGTGGCAATCTAATTTAATGACAGGAATGGGAATGAGTTCGTGCACTGTATCGCGTGTTAAATGATCGCGAATTTATGAATATATAATAAAAAAGAGAATTTATGAGTGGTATAATAATGACAATACCAACAACAACAATAACAATAATAATATAAACATTTCAAGAATGTGTGTTTAACGAGTAATTCCCGGATTGGAGTTACATCGGGACGTTGGGTCGAGTGAGATGCTGATGGTGATATGCTGATTAGCTCATTATCCACACCAAATCCAGGAGGAGGATTAGCCAATCCCCCTGCATCGGATTGGGAAAATTTCACGTCGGATTCTGCATGATGCGAAGGAGGATTAGCCAATCTGCCTGCACCGGATTGGGGATATTTAACATCGGTTTGCGCTTGATACGGTTGCACAGGGACTGAATAATTCTTGTAGGGAGAGGCTATCCCTGGACGGGCCGTAGGAGATGTGAGAGAGATCTCGTGCATCCTGTTTCGGCACAAAAGTATACAGAGGGTTCGGTACTTAAGAGCAGGTTAGAGTTATCATGTGGTAGCGGGATCTAACCTGACTGAAGGAAAAGTCTGAATGTTACGTTGTGTCGTCAATATACTCTCGTTAAGCAAGAGTACGAAGGTTTACAAATAAAGAACATAAGAAAATACGAAATAACTGAGAATTCACCAAACAAGCATGTTTCACAAGTTCAGTGGGACATTTAAAAAGCAGAAAAGGATTTAGCCTTCTCATTTACATAAAATCAAGAAAATAAAACGTAATGGCATAAAAACAAAAGCCAGTTCGTTAAGTTATTATTATTAAGCCATAAAAGAAGCAATACACAAATAAAACCTCCTCGAGCAATCTTAATAAAAACAGAAAAACAATACCTTTTAAAAACCGCTGTAACTGCTCAGCTTCGTTAATCCTTCGTTAAAACCAGGGTAATCCAAAATGAATAAAAGTTCGTTAAAACGCCGGCTTTCTGAAGGAAAGACCGAGCGTAGCTCACTGAGCCAAGGTATCCGCCACTCTCTTACAAGGTCGTTGACCCGACCTTTTATACGAATAAGGTCGTGCGCCAAGTTCGTTAACTACGGAGTCTGCGCAGCAAGACTCGTTATTCTTAAGAATGTCGTCTGCTCCTTGAGACGTTACAGCTTCTATCTTATATTTTGTGAGATTGCTGATTTGCATTACATATTTGCAGAGGAGGTCTTTAATAAAAACACATGACATTTCTTATATAAATAAAAGGAACATAAAATATATACATGATTTTGAAAATAAAAGGAAATAAAATTACGCTGGCTAGCCAACCAGGTTCTGGCGCCAAACAACTGCACTCCGTTTTCTGTCGCCAGCTTTCAGAAATATGTATTGTCCAGCGTTATTTCAAGTATTTCAGGGCCAAATGTCTGTCTCACAAATCATGCCATCCTCCTCCTCAGTAAGGATTGCAGCATCTCATCTAAGGTGTCCGTGTTCGCTCGTCAGCGTCTTCTGCAGGCAGGTCCTCTGCAGAATCGCCTTCTGCGCCATCTATGTTCGTTTCCGTCACAGCCAGGCGCCAGGGATAGTCGGGGGGCATGTTACGAAATCTTATGTGACCTGACACAGGGGCGAGAGCGGCCAGTAGTAAGCTGGGGTGTCAGCTCACTACATTCTCTCTCTGATCGGCTGGGTTTCCACGCGATGCCGCTTCGATGTCGACGTCAGGAAGGGTTTCTGTCTCCTCTGGAGGGTCGAAAGCGAGGCTATTTAGTTATTTATTCAGTTATCATTGTTGTTGTTATTATTGATTATTATTATTGTTGTTTTTATTATGAATTACTGTTTCTATTGTTTTTATTGTGAATTATTGTTATTGTTATTGGTATTATTATTATTATAGTTATGGATTATTATTGTTTTATTATGAATTATTATTATTGCTATTATTATTATTACTATTACTATTATTATTATTATTGCTGTTTTGTTGTTGTTATTGTTATTTATCATTCATTATTTGCTCTTTATTAATCATCTTTATTGTGATCATTTATTATCATCTATTATCATGATTATTTATCATAATCAATTTTTTTTTTTTTTTTTTTTTTTTTTTTTTTTTTTTTTTTTTTTTTTTTTTTGGGTAGGTACTATGTAAGCAAAATCAATTTACCTTTTCATCATAAAGAATTGTGACAACTTATATTTGATATACATCCATATATAATTTTGTATAAATCCACATGCATTTTTTTGGGGGGGAGAGGGACGAGAGAGCTAACCTAACTACAATCAGCGTGAGTTACAGTTAACAAGATCGAATCCACTTACCTTTTGCAGCGTGAAAATTGCTTCCTCGTAAGATGGCAATTTGTCCACCAAGCCGTTAACTAACTACCTAACACTTCCTACCTTAGTTAAATGTTTAAATATGGAGCATATGTTATAACAGTTATGAAATAAGGTGTGCATGCTAGCCATTGATTACGTCATGGTCATTGGTTACGTCATTGATTACGTCATTAATCTACTTTCACACTCATGTACGTACATGAGGTGAGTAGTTCCGTCCATCCATAGTCTACTTATATATAAATATATATATATATATATATATATATTTATAAGTCTCATTATAATATATATATATATATTTATAAGTCTCATTATAATATATATACATATATATATATATTTATATATATATATATATATATATATATATATATATGCATATACGTGTACGTGTATGTGTGCGTGTGTCAGTGTATTCGTTTGTAAACTGCATGAGATCCTCTTCATCTTCCCTGACATGGAGAAGGGGAAAGGGGTCAGCGTCGTCCGTACGCGAAGCCATCGACCGAGAGAGAGCATAAACAGCCATTAAAATAACCGGTCACAAAACTGCAATTTACCGACGCTGAAGATTACCAGTAGATTCGTATTCTGTCATAACAATGATATGTTTTGGAGAAACAGAGAAGATAAAAAAGGAACATAATAAAACAAAATTAAAAAAATAGATTAAAATAGAATAAATATAAGAATATCAAACTCAGAATGACAATTTTGCTCAGAATCCTTAGTTTGATTTCTTGGCGACGTCTTTCTCTCGGAAAATCCTCCTCACAATTTTATTTTGTCAGGGAAGGCGATGGAACTTTTTTTTTTCTCTCTCTCTGGATCTTATCAGAAATTTGTCGGAGGATAAGGCTCTGTGACGATCCTTTTCTGTGGAGATTGTTTATGTTTACACACACACACACACACACACACACACACACACACACACACACACACACACACACACACACACACACACACAGAGAGAGAGAGAGAGAGAGACACACACACACACACACACACACACACACACACACACACACACACACACACACACACACACACACACACATGTAAACTTTGATTTCCATTCATTCATTTTAACCGTATTTGTTTAGGCAATTCTTTTTACGACCAGCGGGTAAAAATGCCACATATGGATGGCAATTATCGGTATGTCGTAGAAATAAAAGCGATTTTAATGGAAGCATTATACAGGCAACAATCTTGACATCCAGATGCATTTCTGCCGAAGATATAATCGAGACCGGTCAAATACATCTCTTGTATTGTGAAGATATTCATTCTCATTCATACCTTTTCTACATTTGTCAACATGAATGCGGTTCACAGTTCGAGTATGCCTACGAAATTGTTAAAATAATAATTTCGTAATGATCAATTCCTCTTCTTCCATGCTTGTGTATTTCACGTATATTATTATTTACTTCTTAAACGCTTTTGACATTTTTTTGTAGATATTTACAATAATCCTCTGCGGATGCGTGTTTTCATAGTGTGTCTATGACGAGCCATTAAAAAAGAAAGAAAGAAAAAATGTGTATAAATATACATATATATATGTATATATATACATATATATATTTATATATATATATAGTGCAATGTAGAGAAAAATAGACATAAGTATCCATCACAGTGCGATATCTTAGTTCATAAAGTGTTCTAAGTGTCGAAAAAAGTGTAATTGGATAACAAGCAAGTCGGCAATTCACGAGATCGATGGTATTTTCGGTGTTTGTACAAAGGTGAGTGTTTTTCGAAGAGCAAATTATATGTAGAAACAAAGGAATAATTATGTAATTTATATAGAGCAAAGGACGAAGTTTCTATTTGCTGAAGGAGGGGGAAGGAAGAGGAGGGATGGGAGAGAGAGGGAGAGACGGGGAGGGAAGGGTAAGGATAGGATGGGAAGGGGAGGGCAGGGGGGGGGGCAGTTAGGGAAGGAGAGGGAAGGGAAGGACGGGGAGGGACAGGGAGGGAAAGAGAAGGGAGTGAAGGTTATATGTGTATACATATATATTATTTTTCCTCGTTTTTTCAACAGACATTCCTCTATCTTTTTTTTTTTTTTTTTTTTTTTTTTGCTAACAGACTACAATGCACCCTTTTCGATAATAAACAAACTAAAATGTTTTCTTTTTAGCCTTCCGGTGCTTGTCAGTCTGCTGGTACTTGTCATATTAGGGTCTATCAATGAATTGTATTTTGATTGTTAGCAGCGCACTTATTTCTATAATGATCTAATATCTATAGCAGTATGCCGCGATCAACAAGTACAAATGTGTAAGTGTGCAGTTTTTTTTTTTTTTTTTTTTACCATAACGATGAAATTAATTATGAAATTTGTGCTTTTAAAATCTCATTAAAACACACACACACACACACACACACACACACACACACACACACACACACACACACACACACACACACACATACAC
>NC_061827.1:37923882-37926382 GCF_019202785.1 Penaeus chinensis | reverse complement strand
ATGTATTTATTTTTGAATTAGTATTGGTAATAAATCACTAATATTCTGATATTATATGAGCATGTAAATGTATGTCTCTTTTTCCCTATTATACCAATGAGAGTTGAGATCTCCTACTCTAATATGCACCTAAGTACTTGAGAAATGCCAAAGAGATGCTAAAAATCCCAATAGGAGGCTGGCACTACCTTTGTACTCCAGAGTTTAATGACCCTTTAATACACATTTTGGATACAGCACTACTTTCCTTTTATATAGGACTCTGAACCCATTTTTTCAGCATGAAGTATTACTTTGTTGAATGAAAGATGCAGAAGAGACACAAACAAAGATATGATATGACAGAAAGCTGCGTAAATATGTCTACCCAGTTTTGATCTTTCTATTTTTCTCATAGAATAATGATTCAGATTTTTTTTCTTCTAAATACGCTATAACAGACAAAACCAAAGTGAAAAAGTCAGAAATCCGATAGATTGTGGCTGGAGATACTGTCAGATAAAAAAAAAACTAACAATTCATCAAATTTTTCTTCAACATATCAAAAGACAATGTATTTCTAATATGGAAAGTCTTAAATCTGATATCTGTGAAAATCTGAGACCCACAGTTTCTGTTAGTCAACACATAGTTTCTGCATTAGATAAAAAAGACTGTACAAGGCAAGTCACTGATGCCGCTTGATGTCGAAAACAACCTTCACTCAGATTGCAAACTTTGCCTTGATTTTCCCACTTCACACTTATCCTCCAAGATGTATTTTCTATACTCTCAAGAGGAAAGTCATGCACAAAAATCACTGTAAATGTAGATGACAGTAAATAAAATCTGTCTTGATTATTCACTGTAGAAATTCATCTAGGTTTTAAAACTTCAGGCATACATACTTCAACAGTATTAAAAGTTGCACTCAGATACAGGTATGCACTTTAAACATTATGTAAATCAGTGGGTCTCAACCTCTGCAGTCTGGCAACACAATAAAAATACATCCTACACATCTGCCAAACACCATTAGTATTTGAATACATGATACATAGTTACATAGCTATTACATTCCCTTGAAAATGTATATACTTTTATAAGAAAACTTAATAAACTCCATCTAATGAAAAAAAATAAGGTGAGGTAATTCTGTACATCATGCCAATTGTTCAGAAAGTAAAATGTCAATTCCATGGTAAGATATACATATCTATAACTTATTTTGTGACCTACTTGCAGCGTCATCTTGGCACACAGGTTGAGAACCACTGATGCAGATAAATGCTCTTAGGTTTTTTAATTCAAATAAACTTTCTGCTTTTCTCTCCAGTTCTTCTTATGAATATTAAGTCTAGGTCTTATTTATTATTTAATATTATCATATTAATTTTACAAAACATCATCTAAATTTTACACTCACAATACATCTGTATGAATTTTTGGCTTTTTTACATCATTTTCTTGTTTCATTAAACGTTTGGCATCCTTTGTAATATAAATAATATAAATAAAATATAAATGTAATATAAATAAAAAATTCTGCTTACCTCTGTATTTTAGCTTTAGATCTGAAATTCCCCTATGTCTGTTTTGAAAATATGCTATGACATATAAACAGAACTATAGAAAAGAATTAATTAATTCTGTACTGAAATAATTTACATTTTATTAATAATATCTGGAATGGGGGTATTAATGTAAGTGATATAGTAACTTTTATCAATAGATTGTTGGTATGTGATTTAAAATTATGTACCATGATTAATTTTTCATATCTTTTTCTGAGGTCTCGATTGATATTAATAGTTAACTTGTTTTTAAACCAAAACTGGGGGCAAGATAACTGTATTCTCTAACGGTAATTCCACATAATAACCTAGCTAAGAGAATTTCAACTAAAATCATACAACAATAATTCATTCATTTATTTCATACATTTTCTAAAAGATGTAGTAAATCAACAATAAGATCTTCAATACAGATTAGTGACAACAAGCGTGTAAAAAATAAAAATTTGTTTCCACATGGATGTTAATTCAGGCTCCATCACTTACCTTAAAACACAAGTTACTGTGCAACGTGTTCTGTTAGACTCAAAATGCAAAGCAAGTGGCAACAGTATGATGAGCATCAAGGATACTTCTTTGTACGCTGGTAACATCTGCGAATTTTGTTTAGAAAGTCAGAATACCCAAATAATGGGCCTTGTGAGACTAATATAGGCTACTGGTAAATGTCTAATCAACTATCATATTTAAAGATTTCTATTATTACCTGTAATGAGCTTATATTCCATTCTGTCAGCTTTGAAATTATTTCTAGCAGTGGTGGTTCCTGGATATTTCAATTATTAGGAGTTTAGTGCAATTGTGGAATAAGATACAGGGTTTTATAATAATCACAAATATCTGCAACAGTCATAATGACTGACAAGGCAAGTGAAATATATTATAAAATCCTTAGATCACACGAATAATCAAAAGACTATGATCTCATGACTTGCATTTTGTAATAC
>NC_061827.1:37868882-37881382 GCF_019202785.1 Penaeus chinensis | reverse complement strand
ATGAGCAGCATGTCAACTATTGAGCAGGTACACATTTTCCTACGTAGGAAAATTCATGCATCTAGTGAAAGACTCTTAAATCTAAATTCGTTATTCTTAAAAAAAGTGCATTACAACAATACCAAGTAAGTATAAGTAAATGACTAAATCATACACTATGGGTGAGTCAAAGAGATCATACATTGCATTACAACCACCTCGAGTGCCCCTCTGCATTACTCAAGTACAGTACAGTATATCCCAGTGCCTTCCGTGGCATACAGAACTCATCTCGAGCGCCACGTCTTGACCACGCGAGGACCCAGCATTTCAGGGTACCAGGCATTCCCCAGACGACACGCCATAGCACTATCATATCAGGTAACTTCGGCTGATGAGGGCCAGGATCTCAGCCCTAGAAGAGTTCCCTTTGAGAAGCCCTGAATAAGGACATGTAGGGCTCATAGAGAAGGCTGGGGTGCAGCTGGTCCCGAAGGAAGGGGCTGTAGAGGTTGTCGATGGATGAGGCGGCTGACGTGACGGCCACTGGTAAGGTGGGTAGGTTTGGAAGGGACTGCAGGCTCGGGAACGTCGACAGGCTGGGTGACAACAGGCTGGAATTCGACTGTGAAGATATATAGCATTAATTACTGCCTTCTAAGTTTTCTATATAAAAATTCCGAAAGGCATACTCTGGGTCTTTTTGCACGAATAATTGTGAAACTGCATAGTTAGCGGATCCATTTCTCGGGTTATTGCCAGGCAAGTAATGGAATAGAACAACCGTAACATATAATGTAGAAGTGGCTGGCGAAGATGTTTTTTTTACATAAAAAATACTAACTTCCTTCACTGGCACCGTCATGTAATAATATCATAGCTTCCCTCTCGTTTGGAGTAACAAAAAGTGAATCCGCATGAAAACTTATTCGCATGTCCTTCAAAGGTGTGTGATTTTTTTCTTCCACGCTCAAAGGAAGGATGAAGTTACATTAGGGATAAATGGGAAATTCTGTATTTAAGGCATAAACCCGAGGCGGATCCGGGATCTTTCAAAGGAAAGGAGGGAGAGATGTTCCACAAGGGGGGGGGGGGGGGGGGCGGCAAACATCGAGGTCTCGTGTTAATGAGACTGGGGTTATGGAGGGGGTGACAGCTCTCCTAGTGGGGATTTTTAGGGTCTCAAAGGCCTGTTTTTAAGTATACTAATGCTGATTAATGCTGTAACAGGATCTCAGTAGTTAGTAGGAGTTTTAATATGAAAAAAACACATATATAAATTTGAATGGAAATTCGCCAATAACTAAAGGCACTTATAGCTTCAGGCGACTTTTTGTTATACTAACATAGCTAAATTTATTTTCACATTTCGGAACATGCTGTATTACTCTGTTCAGGGGACGCAATTTATCCCTCTAAGAGCTGCCTTCAATTCTTAGAATAAGTTCAAAGCAATCGAGGTAAAGTACGCACTTTAGTTTTCAGTTTTCCCAATGCCTTACCAGCCCCACTCTTCCTCGCGGCTTCATCATGTCCTCGACGTGAACCCTTACCTGTTCAGACGTGGAGTCGGAGTTACTCTGGGAGGTCTGGGTGAGGTCGTAGTACCGCATGCGTTGCTGAATTTCAGGTTCATTCGTGTTGAACTTGTAGATCAGTTTCGTCCCGTCAATGTGGAACAAAATCCCGCGCTTGTAATAAGTCCTGTAGGGATATTTGCACGTGTTAGTTATCTGGAGGCGTGGCAGTTTGAGAAAGATTGCAAAGGCACCGTCAGTCTAAATCGTCTTGTTTGAGCTTTATTAAGATCCCATCTTCCTCAAGAAAATACTACTAATAAAAAGATGATAAAAATAGAGAGAAAATAATGGAATAACTCCATCCTTGACATCACATTTTCACACAAAAAAAAAAAAAAAAAAAATATATATATATATACATAATGATAATTACAAACTCTCCCGCCTATCGCATCTATCGCCTAGTTCGTACGATAAGAACGCTCATGTCAGTGAAAAAAAGTAAGAAAAGGCCGAAAAAATCAGTTAGTCACTTCCCGACACGACTTGTATCCTGTGTTATATACGATGTTTTATCTAAACGATTGTGGTCTTCCTGCTAGTGGGAGCTGGCGACCCCCGCTGTCGCTTCTGGGTGAAGGAAAATTAACGCCGGTCTTGATACGGACGAAAAACCACGGTGCTTATCTCTGTGTGTGTTTTACGTTGAATTAGGATGGACGCTTAGAAACGTCACGAGGAAGGGGGGGGGGGGGGGGGCAAGGGCGTGACAGGAGTGAATGAACGTGACGTGGCGATAGAGAGAGGAAGATGGAGGGAACGAGAACGAGAGAAGAAAATAATTGGAGGGAGACGAAAAAAAGTAAACGAAGGGAATAAGAACTGGGCGAGAAAAGGGGAAGGAAAAACAACGAGACGAATGAATAAACGAAGGGGATAACAACGGGACAAGAAAATGAACGGAGGGGATAACGAGACGAAAAAAAATGAAAATAATAATAACGAAACAAAAAAAAATAAACGAAGGGAATAACAACGAAACAAAGAAAACAACAAAAAAACAAAAACAAATGAAGGGCATAACAAAGAGGTGAAACATAAATAAATAGATAAATGGAGGAGATAACAAATGAAACAAGACATACAACACGCTTAGAAGGATGTGGCCAGAAGTCCGAGGTCTGACTGATTATCATAGGATGAGGAAATGCATATCAAATGTGTGGCGATGTGCAAACATGCTAAGACCGACGGGGGTTATTTTATCTACTTATTTCGTCCAAATAAATCCTGCGACCATGCGGGAATACGCACAAGGCGCGGAGAGGAGGATCGTGCTCATGCAGGTCATGCGTTTGTAGAATGGTTTATAGGTAGAAGGTAACTTGTCTGTCTGTCTGGCTATATATCTGTCTGTAAGTCTGTCCGTCTGGATATATATCTGCCTTTAAGTCTGTCTCCCTCCCCTCTCTCTCTCTCTCTCTCTCTCTCTCTCTCTCTCTCTCTCTCTCTCTCTCTCTCTCTCTCTCTCTCTCTCTCTCTCTCTCTCTCTTTCTCTTTCTTTCTTTCTTTCTTTCTTTCCTTCTCTCTCTCTCTCTCTCTCTCTCTCTCTCTCTCTCTCTCTCTCTCTCTCTCTCTCTCTCTCTCTCTCTCTCTCTCTCTCTCTCTCCCCTTCCCTCCCTCCCTCGCTCCCTCACACAAACCCTCCTTGACTTACCTCATTCCCCTCGACATCTTCTCGTAATTCATGTTATTGTTCTTCCTGGCCATCCCCCACAGCTGGGCCACCATGTCAGACTCCATGATTCTGTAGTGGCTTGTATTAGTCGAAATGTTCCACGCACCAAGGATTATTACATACAGTACACCTTAACTGTTTCCCTCATGTTACTATTACTATCGTGCTGATGCTTACTGTGACCGTGCAGATCTACGTTATGATTATGATTTAGGGCAATCTATATAGGAGGCTACTGGTTCTCATGCTATATGTGGTCATCCTCATGCATGGTAAATAATAAATACAAATCTAAATATAATGAGGTATACATGCTTATCTAAGTTAATCACTTCAAAGTTTGATTCTAAACAGATAGGTTGTTTTAGATGGATAAAAATAGGGAATTAGGGGATGGATGAAGAATTATGGGAATAGGAAAGATAAGATGCGTGTGGAAAAAAAAAATGAATGAATTAGATAAAATATGGTAAGGATATGGTGTGCAGTGCGTCTTATCTCAGGAAATGAGAAACTGGCAACTCACCCCAATACCCTGAAGGACTCCGATCCGATTTTTTAAAATTTTTATTATCTTTTATTATTCTAATCAGCTGACACTTACTGCTCATATTTACAAGCGCTTTCTTAAAATCATATACAGTTCAGTTGTTGCTTTCCACTACTTCATTGCTTCTCTCTCGAAAAAGACTTGGCGAAACAGAGTGCTCCAGGCTGAGTTGCCAGTTTTTACTTTTCTGAGACTGGACGAACTATTTTTGAATTAAGCTGATATTTAGACAAAATATTAGATGAAAAGAAGAATAATAGCTAAATCGTTAGTTAATATGAGATACCCAACAAAGCACTTGAAATGAGGAAACCAAATTGCTAAATTGCTACACTAATATATATATATATATATATATATATATATATATATATATATTGCATCTAGTATACTGATGAGTCTACGTAGATATTACTATGACTGATAAAATAAAGGATAAAATGAAGACTAGAATATAGATGGTATAAAAGCCAGGTGAGTGGGTATGAGGAAATGAGGCTCTCAAAGAAGTGGGTATGAGAAGACATCTATTTGCGTCTCGAAGGCCTTACCTGAAGATGCCGGCGGGGCGGTCGAGCCAGCGGATGTAGATGGGTGAGTAGCGCGGGTTGTGGAGGAGGTCGAGGAGGAACCGCCACAGCAGGACACGCGAGCCGGGGCTGGGGGACACGCCGCTTCTGCCCGAGCTAGTGCCGCTGGCGGAGTCTGCGGGGAAGGACACGGGCGTCAGTGGGAAGTTTTCGGTTTGGTTGTTTGTTTCTACGTTTGGTTGTGTGTTTATTTGTTTATTTGTTTATTTGTCTGTTTAGTTATTCCTTTATTGGTGTTTATTTTTTATTTATTTTTGAGAATTTCGGTATTGAATCACTGGGTATTTTCTGTGCAGGGATTGCCACGCGGAGTCCTGCGAGTAGCAGCGCTTACCCGTGCCGAGGGCGGGGAGGTTGGGCGTGGTGGGCGTGGAGGGCGTGGAGGGCGTGAGCGGCTCGTGCAGCGACGACCTGGAGAGCGAGGAGGTGAAGCGCCGCTTGTCGTGGAGGGTGGGCGACGCCGGGAGGTCGCCCTTGGGAGAGGCCGGGTTGGAGGTCGAGGCCGAGGTGGTGGGGTGCAGGAGACGCGAGGGCGGCACCAGGCTCACTCCGCCGGCGCCCTCCTGAGGACGGGACAGACCGCGTTATTCAGGGTTCTCAAGGTTTGCCTTTGTATCTGATTCACTTCATACTTCAACCCTCACTGACACAATACCAAGTAAGTACTCACCTTGTCGAGCGAGAGGTCACTCGGCGCCAGGTCTTCCCCCAGGGGCGGTGCGGACCGGGGCGGGCTCGGAGGGTCACCGGAGAAGAAGGGACTGCCATGGGGGCGTGGCTGAGGCGGGGCGGAGGCGGGGGGCGTGCACCGCGAGGGGAAGGCCAGGTCGCTCTCGAGCGCGGCCGGCAGAGGCTCGCCCTTGAAGCGCTTGCTCACCTTCAGGATGGCGTCGAGGGGAGAGAAGGGGACGTTATGCTCATCCATTCGCTTTCCTTATCGTATAGAATTGAAAAGTAACTGACGAGGTTTTTATAAGATGGTTGAAATCATTATGCAATAGACAGGCGCTTGCGGGCTTATAAATTATATTATAATAGAGGAACACTAGCAGGTCTTTTACGATCTGTTTTCTATTAGCATTGGACTGGATGTTTACTAAACGTGATGGATAACAGGAGCATATTCTGTACATTTATTTGAACACATGTGGTAAGTTTCCTCAATTTGTTGTTTGATCAGTACTATCTCAGTTCAGCCATTCCTAATTCCATACATTTCCAACCTCTAACACAGGGAAAAATAGTATTCTGATAATACTCTACAACACCATAAATTCAACCAAGCATGACCCCGCGCAACACACAAAACACAGACCCAAAACTCAAGGCCGCCCTACGCAGCGACGTCCTCCAACACCCTCATACCTGTTCCTCAGCGAGCGAGGGCGAGGCGGCCGACCTCTTAGGCCCCGGAGAGCCCTCGACCTGCGTGGGCGTCGGGGGCGAGGACGAGCTGGCCGGGGGCGTGAAGGTGAACCTCTTGGGCTCCGACCGGAAGAAGCGCGATCGGTAGGACGCCGACGGTGGCAGGCGGGAGGCGGCCGGCGAGGAGGGCGCGGAGGAGCAGTCCACGCGCAAGGAGGTGATGTCCAGGTCCTCTGCCAGCTGGGGGAGAGGGCGCGGTCGGAATCAGCGACGATGTGAGAGATATGACGTAAATATGTGTGGCTGTATCTCTCTTTAGGCTAGGATTTTCTCTTATTTTCTTGGACGACGAATATCTTTACTTTTTGGACGATATATCTTATCAATAATCTTTATCTTCAGACTTTCTATTACTTCCAGGACGATATATTACATATTTTTTTTTTTTTTTTATTCTATGAAATAAAAAAATATATATATACATATACATATACATATGTACATATACATAATATTACATAAACGATCTTTATTCTAGGACTTTCCTCCTTAAAAAAAACATCCTGACGGACACCAGGCCCTCTCGATCTCACCTTCACCACCTCCTGGAGCTCCTGCGTGGGCACGTCGACGCAGCCGGTGTAGCAGAAGGAGAGGATGTAGCGGAGGTGGCGGGGTTGTGCGCCGCGAACAACCACGACCGGATGTTGGCCGACTGGCACGTTCTTCAGGGGGCAGAGGGGTGCGTTAATCAGGGGGGGCGGGGGTAGAGAGGTAGGTTATTCAAAGGGGAGGGGGGCAGAGGGGTGCGTTAATCAGGGGGGGAGGGGTAGAGAGGTAGGTTATTCGAAGGGGAGGGGCAGAGAGGGCAGAGAGGGGGGGGGGCAGAGAGGTACGTTCTTCAGGGGGGGGGGGGGGGCAGAGAGGTAAGTTGTTCAGAGGTATTTCTGTGTTGTGGAAGGGTACTGATGAGTCTAAGGGCTTTGTTCAAGAATGTGGAGTGGATTGCCTGAGTTAGGGGATAGGTTTGTATGTGTGTGTGTGTGTTTAATAATAACAATTATAATGGTAACAATAACAATGACAATAACAATAACAATAACAATAATAATAATAATAATAATAATAATAATAATAATAATAATAATAATAATAATAATAAACTGATAATGATAATAATAATAATGACAATGATAATAAATGAAAGCATCAGCGCCTCCAGCACCAACCTGCAGCACGGAGCGGAAGAAGGAGCTGGCGGCGGCGAGGACGATCCTGTGGGCGGGGAAGGAGGCGCCCTTGGTGGCCAGCGTGGCGTCGGCGGAGGCGGGGTCCTGCTCGAGGCGTGCCAGGTGCTGTGCCAGGTGGTTGCCGTGGCCCTCCCAGCGGACGCGGTACTCCTCCTCTGTCACGGGAGGGGTCGGCGTCGTCCACCTGCTGAAGGGGGGGTAGAGAGAGGGGGGAGGGGGTTACGTGTGTATTAAGATATTTCCTGCTTTTTTTTTTTTTTTTTTTCTAAGGGAGTGCATAAAAAGAGGGGTTTGTTTGTGTGTGAATATTTTTTTTTTTCTTCTTCTTCTTCTTTTTAAAGGGTTTTGGCGAACTCTATTACAAAAATTCTTAAATCTCGGTCTTATTATTATTATTATTATTTTTTTTTTTACTTTTTCTCTTTCTTGAAACTCATTCTTCCGTTCGGCATTTTTAAAAATCATCTTGTTTAATAGTTCGATTACGTTTTTTTTTTTTTGCAAAGTTTAATTCTTTTTGATTATTATTCTATTCTAATTTTATTCTCAAAAAGTCCTAAGGGTTTTTCTTTTCCTTTCACGTACATGAAATAATAAAAAAAATACCATCGGACTCCATCGATATTGAAAATAGTCCACATTTTTCTACACACTCAAAGAAAAATAAATACATAAAACAAAATCAAAATTCTCCCTCTTCTGGCAGTCTTATAAACACGTCTGAAAGTTTTGACCAAGAGAAGCATAGATGTTTTCCTGTGCCAAAAATCCATCTTTTAGGATTTCATTTTCTATCACTCTTATTTCATATTAACTAGTCATTTTTCCCTGAGAGTTCTGGAACATTTCTAGTTCTACATGGATTATTTTACATATATTTCTTTTACTGATATATTCCTCGGTTCTGTATATTTTTTCAAGATTTGTTATTCAGAGATTTTTCCTTTCTGATTTCTGCTCTCTCTTTCTTTCCTTTTAGTTTCAAAATCTTTCATCCATGTTTATAGTGCGTCCAGTCTCAGGAAATGCGAAACTGGCAACTCACCCGGATACTGGCGTACTCCGATTCGCTAAAATCTCTCTTTACTTGTAATCAGCTGATACTTAATGCTTATATTTATTTATGATTGGTATTTTAAAAGATAAATGCACATTAAATATCTATTGATTTACTTATATTTTATTTATTCATCTTTATTTTATCATTTATTGTATTCATTTATATATATATTTTTTTTTTCAAAAGAAACTTGACGAATCGGAGTACTCTGGAGTCTAAGGTGAGTTGCCAGGTTTTTCTTTTCCTGAGTTTGGGCAAACTATCACCTTCACTCTCTGCAGTTATCAGTTTCACTTGCATCATATTCGCCTGAAATCTTATCAACATCCCGTAATAAACATTACACAACATCACTAATTAAAGTACTTAACAAATAACTATTTTATTTTCAGTTATTCAATCAGAATTTGTTGTCAAGTATTCTCGTAAACTATAATCAGACAATTTAATTCAGTCTCTCAAATGTCGAGTTAGGATGCGTGCGTGTGTGTGGGGTTTATTTTGGTCACAGTCCCATGTCCAGTGGATATACCTACATACACGTAACACATATACATTTGCATATAAATATAAATATCTGAATATAATTGTGTATGTATGTGTGCATGTATGTATATAAATGTGTGTGTGTGTGTGTGTGTGTGTGTGTGTGTGTGTGTGTGTGTGTGTGTGTGTAATTCATGTCGAACAAGTTGCAAATAGAACAACGAAGGGAAGAACAAGAAAACACGAATATCCCGAAGGCCTTTTCGCTTCTTCGTGTCCTGAAGAAGCAATGCAGCGAAAAGGCCTTCGGGATAGACATACATATATTTATATTTATAATTTTGCAATCTCGGTGTGGATTTCACTGCGATTTACTGAGTCTCAGGAACCGAAGTCTATACTGAGGCTATTCAAGAACGACATGCGGCTGCTATCAACAAGAGCAGTAGCTGGTGAGGTGTCTTAGCTCCACTTGACACCTCCTGCGTACAGGTTAAGTCGTAAACGCACGCACACACACATGTACGTACACACACATCAACATACACATACGCAAACACACACGCACACCAAACAAAGGACGCCGCCTGGCATTTAAAACCCTATTAGACGGAAGACTCTCCATTAATGTGAATCATCGAGAATACTTGTGTTATTTCCATCTTGTAAGCAGAGATTATTTTTCTTCGTGAGTAGTACATGGCGACAAAAGTGTTTTCCTGTTCGTGATGACAGAAGCGCCGCCACGTCCTACACAGGATGACTGTCGCGTGATAACAGGGTAACATCATACCCACTCACTTGCTCTCGTCTCCTTCCACACCTAAAGCCCCTCACTCTTGCGAAATGTAGTCTTCGGTGTCTTTTGTTCATTACCGCCTTTTAGATTATGCGGCGGGGTAGAGGCACGTTGCAGCAGAGGGGAGGGGCGTGGCGGCCCATAAGTGTAAACATGCGTATCCGAGAAATGAAAGATTTGCAATTATGAATGCAAATGGAATGGAATGTACTCAGCGCCGATTCGTGGCTCCACCTATAGTTCGTACCAAGACAAGAAGACCGGGCGGGAAGCTCAACTAAATGCCGTCTCATTCTTTAGGGTAAATCAAAAGGAAAATAAAGTATTTGAGTTCGATGATTACACAAAATGGATACTTTAACAGATATCGAAAGATGGGGAGACATGCGACATTATAACGACAAAGGCTACGCGACACATACATATATTTCTTTTCCTTCTTTCTCGTAAGAAGTCGTCTCAGCTGTATGTAGGTATGTGGACATGCTCGAAGAGAGACAGGAAAATGCGTCACTGTGTAGGAGGAAATTCTTAGAGTGAGCCACTGCCACTCTACAAGGCAGTCGAACTTTGCTTTGGTAACACACTATAAAGTACGAATTTCTGTTTCTTATTTCATGGACATAAATGGAGAGAGACGGGGGGGGGAGGGAGGGAGACAGAGAGAGAGAGAGAGAGAGAGAGAGAGAGAGAGAGAGAGAGAGAGAGAGAGAGAAAGAGAGAGGGAGGGAGGGAGGGAGACAGAGAGAGAGAGACAGAGAGGGAGAGAAAAGTTACGTACAACTAAAGGGGAATATATGCTTAAAAAAAACGTCTGTGTATGAACGAAATTCAAGTTCTTTAAAGTAAGCAAGACAAAAAAAAACGAAGACCGTACAAATTCCCCAAAACAGCTATTGTTCGGAACGATGGAACCTGTCTCACGGAATTTTAGTCTCGTTTTGTTTGTGAGTTAATGAACGTGATCGATTTCTCAATCGAAGTAAATGTAATCATGATCCAGCGGAATAATTTATTCTGAATTCCATTGCGTATTGCAGTCCTGAATAAGAATCGGAGACACTGATTTCAAAGAATTCTAAAGAATTTCGAGATTTTTACAAACTTTCAGATCCTATACCAGATTCAACACCAAAAGAAATTGTCAAGTAAGATGTAACCATTGCAGTCTTAGTGTCATATCTGCCGTTTCCACCTGAAAATTCTGGGGCATGCTGAGCATACATATGCATACACATATATATGTATACGTAATATACATACATACATACATATGTGTGTATGTATATATATACATATATATATTTATCTGTGTATTTTGTACAAATGGATATAAACACAACACAACTCTCTCTCTCTCTCTCTCTCTCTCTCTCTCTCTCTCTCTCTCTCTCTCTCTCTCTCTCTCTCTCTCTCTCTCTCTCTCTCTCTCTCTCTCTCTGCGTTCATGCGTGCGTGTGTAACTCAACCAATGCGAGGAAGGCCCCTCGAGCCGCTCTCCCGCGCCAGACGAAGAGCGTCTTGCGGCCCCGTGGCAGCCAGGCGAAGGATCGGGCCGAGGGAGCGCAGTGCCGTGGGTGTCTTGCGGAAGTGGGAACACTCCATGCGCATTTCCGGAGTTGGGGCAGCCGGCCTTTGTCTCTCGCCCCGGCAACCTACACTTTACTTTCCTCCTCCTTCTCCTCCTTCTCCTCCTTCTCCTCTTTCTCCTCCTTCTCCTCATTCTCCTCCTTTTCCTCTTTCTTCTCCTTCTCCTCTTTTTCCTCCTCCTCCTCAGGGTCCTACACTCTTTTACTACAGCGATCTCCTGTCCTCGAGGTTGACTTCATTTAGGTTCTCCAGCTCATAGCTTACGGATCACAGTTTACATCTCACAGCTCACAAGACACAGCTCACAAGTCACAAGTCACAGGTCACAGGTCACACTCCAATATCCAGACTTGATATTCGGCATTCCGCCTTTTCTCCTCGTCCTCCTGGTGACCTACGTGACGTGGTTTCTATTCTCGTCTTTAGAGTGTGTATGAAGAGGTGACATAAGGCGTAGGAATGTCGGTTGGTCTCGAGTCCAGACCGAAACGCGTAATTCAAGACTTCATTAGTTTGGCGTGAGTTTTCGGTAGTATTTGACGAATAGCGATATAACCGTACTAAAGAAACGGAAAATAGGTAAAAAAACATTCAAATAAGGCGTAATTCTAAGGACTATATAAGTTCGGCACGAGTCTTGTGACGTATGTTACATCTGAATTTAATGAATAGCTAAATAACTGTATCGAAAACACTTAAACAAATAAACAGTCATACGATAAAACGTAATTCAAAAGACTTTATAAGTTCGATTCGAGTTCTGTGCCGTCGATTACATCTGAACTTAATGAATAGCTAAGGACTTTGTAAGTTTGGTTCGAATTATGTGACGTCGATTGTAATAGACATTAAGGAATACCTAAACAGCTGCATTTTAAAAGAAAGTAGACATTCATACGAAAGAAGTAGTGGACGCCATTGAGAATCCCTCAGTTCGGGTTCCAATACTAAAAATCACCCAAAGACGAACAGACTAAGAGGGACACCGAAATTTCAGAGAAGTCTTTTGAGATGGTCAGTACCGAGAAAAGGCTCTCTTTTTTTCTTTTCTTTTTTCTTGACGGTCCTTCCTGGCCAGTTGCGCTGACGTCATGGTGCCTAATCACTGGCGGACATATGCACGAAAGTCTTTCAAAAAAGATGGAACACTTGACACATTTGTGTTGATGGTAAGGATGATATATTATTTAGGGATAAAAAATAGACTTTATAAAAAAAAGAAAATCCAGAATTGAAATGAGGGATATTACCAGCGCACGAATATAAACTAAGGATCTAACACGCTGAGACTAACAGACCACAGCCAAACTGATAAATGCAACAGCAACAACAACAACAACAACAACAACAACAACAAGAGCAACAGCAACAACAACAACAACAACAACAACAACAAGAGCAACAGCAACAACATCAAAAATCAGTTTGTCGAAGATGATGAAGACGCGCAAGGTGCAGACGGCTCCAGAGGCCCGGGCGAGAAGCCACTTCCCCGCCGTGACTCACACTCCTTAGAGGAAGCTTGGAACTTGCTCAACCTCCTTCTCCTTCTTCTCTTTCTCTTTCTCCTTCT
>NC_061827.1:37850320-37855320 GCF_019202785.1 Penaeus chinensis | reverse complement strand
CGGAGAGTGACGTTTCATTGGGAAGATGAGAATTTATGTAGTCGGGAGAGTGATGGCTCTCCCTCCGCAGACGAGGCCGCGCAGCCGCAGCGCCACGACAGGTGAGCCGCCTTAGCCTTAGCTTTAGCCTTAGCTTTAGCCTTAGCTTTAGCCGCAGCCGCAACCGCAGCCGCCGCAGGGGACTACGGCGGCCTCCGTGCGCTCGAACTCAGGTCGCAAGTGGCGGGGAGGAGGGGGGGGCTTTGGGGGGGAGTAATACCCAGCTCCTTCGCCAAGACATTGTTTCTCGGGGTTAGCGTCATCCTTTTTTTCAATACACTTTCTTTTTAATTCTCTCTTCTTCCTTTCTTTCTTTCTCATCCCCCTTTCTTCCTTTCACTCTCTTTTTTTTCCCAGTTCCTCTCTCTTTTACTTTCCTTTCTCCCTTTCTTTTTAATTTTCCCTTTGTCACCTTGTCTCTCATTTTCCTTCTTCCTCTCTCTCTCATTTTCTTTCTTCCTCTCTCTCTCATTTTCCTTCTTCCCCTCTCTCTCTCGTTTTCCTTCTTCCTCTCTCTCATTTTCCTTCTTCCTCTCTCTCTCATTTTCTTTCTTCCTCTCTCTCTCATTTTCCTTCTTCCTCTCTCTCTCATTTTCTTTCTTCCTCTCTCTCTCATTTTCCTTCTTCCCCTCTCTCTCTCATTTTCCTTCTTCCTCTCTCTCATTTTCCTTCTTCCTCTCTCTCTCATTTTCCTTCTTCCTCTCTCTCTCATTTTCCTTCTTCCTTTCTCTCATTTTCCTTCTTCCTCTCTCTCTCATTTTCTTTCTTCCTCTCTCTCTCATTTTCCTTCTTCCTCTCTCTCTCATTTTCTTACTTCCTCTCTCTCTCATTTTCCTTCTTCCCCTCTCTCTCTCATTTTCCTTCTTCCTCTCTCTCTCGTTTTCCTTCTTCCTCTCTCTCATTTTCCTTCTTCCTCTCTCTCTCATTTTCCTTCTTCCCCTCTCTCTCTCATTTTCCTTCTTCCTCTCTCTCTCGTTTTCCTTCTTCCTCTCTCTCATTTTCCTTCTTCCTCTCTCTCTCATTTTCCTTCTTCCTCTCTCTCTCATTTTCCTTCTTCCCCTCTCTCTCTCGTTTTCCTTCTTCCTCTCTCTCTCATTTTCTTTCTTCCTCTCTCTCTCGTTTTCCTTCTTCCTCTCTCTCTCATTTTCTTTCTTCCTCTCTCTCTCATTTTCCTTCTTCCCCTCTCTCTCTCGTTTTCCTTCTTCCTCTCTCTCATTTTCCTTCTTCCTCTCTCTCTCATTTTCTTTCTTCCTCTCTCTCTCATTTTCCTTCTTCCTCTCTCTCTCATTTTCTTACTTCCTCTCTCTCTCATTTTCCTTCTTCCCCTCTCTCTCTCATTTTCCTTCTTCCTCTCTCTCTCGTTTTCCTTCTTCCTCTCTCTCATTTTCCTTCTTCCTCTCTCTCTCATTTTCCTTCTTACCCTCTCTCTCTCATTTTCCTTCTTCCTCTCTCTCTCATTTTCCTTCTTCCTCTCTCTCTCATTTTCTTTCTTCCTCTCTCTCTCGTTTTCCTTCTTCCTCTCTCTCTCATTTTCTTTCTTCCTCTCTCTCTCATTTTCCTTCTTCCCCTCTCTCTCTCGTTTTCCTTCTTCCTCTCTCTCATTTTCCTTCTTCCTCTCTCTCTCATTTTCTTTCTTCCTCTCTCTCTCATTTTCCTTCTTCCTTTCTCTCATTTTCCTTCTTCCTCTCTCTCTCATTTTCTTTCTTCCTCTCTCTCTCATTTTCCTTCTTCCCCTCTCTCTCTCGTTTTCCTTCTTCCTCTCTCTCATTTTCCTTCTTCCTCTCTCTCTCATTTTCTTTCTTCCTCTCTCTCTCATTTTCCTTCTTCCTCTCTCTCTCATTTTCTTACTTCCTCTCTCTCTCATTTTCCTTCTTCCCCTCTCTCTCTCATTTTCCTTCTTCCTCTCTCTCTCATTTTCTTTCTTCCTCTCTCTCTCATTTTCCTTCTTCCCCTCTCTCTCTCATTTTCCTTCTTCCCCTCTCTCTCTCATTTTCCTTCTTCCTCTCTCTCTCGTTTTCCTTCTTCCTCTCTCTCTCATTTTCCTTCTTCCTCTCTCTCTCATTTTCCTTCTTCCCCTCTCTCTCTCATTTTCCTTCTTCCTCTCTCTCTCATTTTCCTTCTTCCTCTCTCTCTCATTTTCTTTCTTCCTCTCTCTCTCGTTTTCCTTCTTCCTCTCTCTCTCATTTTCTTTCTTCCTCTCTCTCTCGTTTTCCTTCTTCCTCTCTCTCTCATTTTCCTTCTTCCTCTCTCTCTCATTTTCCTTCTTCCCCTCTCTCTCTCATTTTCCTTCTTCCTCTCTCTCTCATTTTCCTTCTTCCTCTCTCTCTCATTTTCTTTCTTCCTCTCTCTCTCGTTTTCCTTCTTCCTCTCTCTCTCATTTTCTTTCTTCCTCTCTCTCTCATTTTCCTTCTTCCTCTCTCTCTCATTTTCTTTCTTCCTCTCTCTCTCATTTTCCTTCTTCCTCTCTCTCTCATTTTCCTTCTTCCTCTCTCTCTCATTTTCCTTCTTCCTCTCTCTCTCATTTTCCTTCTTCCTCTCTCTCGTTTTCCTTCTTCCTCTCTCTCTCATTCTCCCTTCTTCCAATGGTTTCTGTTTAGCAAACGTGTACGTTAATGTGGATTACGCGTGTTTATTTACCCTATGTATATTTCATATTTACTTTTATTTTAATTTAATTTACCTTGTCTCTACTTTTGTTTATCTCTTCCTTGCCTTTTTATCTCCTTCTATCTACCTTTTATTGACCTTTACTTTGCTTTTCTTTACTCTTTTTTTATTTCATTTTCTTTGCATTTTATTTTACTTTTATCTACCTCTTCTTTGCATTTTATTTTACCTTTATCTTCCTCTTCTTTGCATTTTATTTTACTTTTATCTACCTCTTCTTTGCATTTTATTTTACCTTTATCTTCCTCTTCTTTGCATTTTATTTTACTTTTATTTTCCTCTTCTTTGCATTTTATTTTACTTTTATTTTCCTCTTCTTTGCATTTTATTTTACCTTTATCTTCCTCTTCTTTGCATTTTATTTTACTTTTATTTTCCTCTTCTTTGCATTTTATTTTACTTTTATCTACCTCCTCTTTGCATTTTATTTTACATTCGTTATCCCTCGCATGGTAATTGATGATCAAAATCCTCGAATCCCTGACTTGACCCGAATCCTGGTTTGTTTCGAGTATCACGTTGCCGGGTTTCTTTCCGCTCTTCCCTCGAGGAAACTTTGCGAAGAGCTATAGCCTGCGACAGGCGCTAATGAAATGGGAGTTGGAAGAGGAGGAGGAGGACGAGGAGGAAGGAGAAGAAGGAAGAGAAGGAGGAGGAAAGATAGGGAAATTCGCAGGCACGCACATACATGCACGCACACACACATGCACGTACACACAAGCACACACACACACACACAACGCAACGAAAGGGTGCAGGAAAAAATAAAACTAGAGAAAACACAGCAAAAATAGGGATGAGAAAGAAAATAAAGAGTCAAAAAATAGCAAAACGAATGAGAGAAAAAAAGAGACGAAACAATCAGTGTGAAAGAAAAACAGTAGAAAGAAAAATTGAGAGAAAACCAGTGAAAAGAAAACAAGCGACACAGAAAAGGAGAGGGCGAGGAGGAGAGAAAGAGGGAGAAGCCGTGAAACTAATAAAAAGGTTTATAGAGTAAGAGAGAGAGTTAGAGGCTGAGCTGTGTGACAGAGAAAGGAAGAAAGAAAGAGAGAGAGAGAGAGAGAGAGAGAGAGAGAGAGAGAGAGAGAGAGAGAGAGAGAGAGAGAGAGAGAGAGAGAGAGAGAGAGAGAAATTGAAAAAGAAGGAGAAAGAAAAGAAAAAAAAGAAAAAAAAAGGAAATAGACAGAGACAGAAATGGAGAGAGAGAGAGAGAAAGAAAAATAAATAAAGACGGAATGCAAAAGACAGAATACGCAAAAGAGACACAGAGAGAACGCGAAGGATAAGCAGGAGACCCTTCCGTGTAAATGCAATTAGGGCCAGAGTGTTTGCCATGTCAACCGACGTCCCTATGACAGAGGGTCCCTTGTGACAGGTGGCCAGGGCGTGTCGCGTCCTAATGAACTGCATCTCGAATATCTAATTTACGGAATGGAGGACGAAACCGACTCGAAGGCAAGTGAGGCTTCGAAGTTTCAGTCGAACTGGTGTCGAGGAGCGAGGGTGAGAGTTGTGCGAATAGGACTCTTGACTTCTTGGTATGTACGGCGTTTTTTAGGAGCGTCTGGTGGGCGTGTTGGTATGCTGTTCTTCGGTTGGGAATCGTGTTCTAAAATGTGTGTGCGTGTGTGTGTGTGTGTGTGTGTGTGTGTGTGTGTGTGTGTGTGTGTGTGTGTGTGTGTGTGTGTTTGAGAGAGAGAGAGAGAGAGGAAGAGAGAAAAAAAAAATTGTCATGTAAAAAAATCCACAAAAAAAAAAAAGGAAAACAGACCCAAAATCCCGCAAAGCCAAGGAAGGACTAAGGATCCTCCGACAGCCGACAGCTCCGAGGAACAGCAAGGACTTCTCCCCCTACCCCCCACCCCCCTAACCCGACCGCCCCCCAGCCTTGCTATCAAAGCCCAGATTACATCATAAAGCAACGACCTCTCTTCCGGTGTCCCTTATCGCCCGGCCTCAGGCTCCCTCGCCCATGGCCGCCGATGGGAATGTTTATCGACCTTTCCCTCCTGCTCTCTGGTTTTCGAGGGAGGGGAGGGAGGGAAGCGGAGGGTAGGAGAGGGACAGGGAGGGAGGGGGGGGGTAGGAGAGAGACAGGGAGGGAGGGGGGTGAAGGAGAGGGAAAGGGAGGGAGGGGGGAGGGGAAGAGAGGGAAGGGGATAGGGCGGGAAGGGGAGGGAAAGGGAGGGAGGGGACATGAAGGGAAGGGAAAGGGCAGGGGAGGGGAAGGAAAGGGAAGGAATGGAGGGGGAAGAAACAGGGAGAGAACGGAAAGGAGAGAGGGGGAAGGG
>NC_061827.1:37840320-37845320 GCF_019202785.1 Penaeus chinensis | reverse complement strand
TTTTTTTTTTTTTCCTTCACCATCTTTTTTCCTTTTTTTTTTATCTTTCCCATGCAAATCTTACGTTTCTCATTTCTGATTTGCTTTTTCTTTTTCGTTATTATCATTATTCTTTCGATGTGCCCCCCCTCCCCGCCACACACACGTCCAAAGCCATCTCTTTGAATCGCAGAAGCTTGGTATTTGATGTGCCTTTAACTATTGACAATCACTTCCCTTTCAGCGCAAACGGGTATCGACTCCGACCCTTCTCTCTTTCAGTCTAAAATCCTTCCCATTCGTATTATTTCCCCCGTTTTTTCCCTCTCTTCCATTCCACTACATGCAGATGTTTTATTTATTTATCTAGACGCCTTTGTTTTAAACCCCTTCTCGCCCGCATTGTTTTAACAACTTTTTTTTTTCTTAATCTCCACCATAGATACTTCTTTTATTTATCTAAACTCCTGTAATGCTAAATTCCTTCCTTTTCGTTTATGCTTCTATGTGTACTCGTATTTCCGCCGGCCAATCAGAAACTTGCAGGAAAGTGCAAACTCCACCAATTTCCTGCAATCAAGTGAAGTATGGACTGATGGTAGTGCGTTGCTGAAATTAAGGCCGGGTTCCATAACTATAGATCCGAGCAGATGACCTTTCCGTCTCGCAAACAACACTATTTCTACAGACTACTGCTTGGAGAAGCGCGAACACAACGTTAGCCGATTTCATTGTCTCTTGTATATATACAGAACGACGGGTACGTTCAATTATATATTTACTTTTTTTCCTGTTTACTTTTTTCTTCTTCTCTTCTGTTCCCGAGTAATCACGTCTATACAATTCGCCGAAATCCAGTTATAACATATGCTCTGTATTACTGTTTTTTTCGCCGCTTGCATAATACCATAATCAGTTTAAATCACGGCGGATGGAAATAGAACTGGGAAACAAGTACCCGTCTCATGTGAGGTTTAGTGAGGAAACGCAGGCACTCGCCAAAGTGGGAGAGCACAGGCGTAATATTCATGTAAATGCCCTATAAAATTGAAAATGTCCTCGCAGTCTCCAGTCGAGGTTCTTGCGAGAGGAGACGGAAGGTAGACCTCCCATCGAATATGCCACTAGGATATAACAAAGGCCTTCCAATCTAGTATCAACAATAACAACAAAGAGAGAGAGAGATAGCAACAGAGAGATAGATAGATAGATAGATAGATAGATAGATAGATAGATAGATAGATAGATAGATAGATAGAGAGAGAGAGAGAGAACGTACAAAAGTTCTCTGCCAGCACCAAAAACGTTACAGCCGGGTCTCACAGCGGACTCACATACTTCACACATCCAATCCACGTATCCAGTGACCCCCTTCTCTGCAAACGGTCCATCGTGTCCCCACTCCAGAGAACAAGGCAGAATGGATTCGTTAACTGGAAGTTTCGGAACTAATAGTTTTATGCCGACAAAGGGTTGTTCTTCGACTGGAATGGAATCCTTAAATCAGTTCATTGAAGTATTTGCCATGCATTTATCTTTCTCCCTGTCTGTGTTTGAATCCCAACGTTTAACTTCCTGCTGAGTTCATGAGGCTTATAATACGACGTCTGAGAGAAGATGAGATTCTTCTTTTTTGTTCACAAGGGTGCTTTCTTTCCTTTTTTTTTTTGTCCTTCCTGTTGTTGTTTTTATTTCTTTATTCCTTTTTTGTTATGAAACAGAAATGCAAAATGTGTTTTTCAAGGCGACTCTCCTACCGCCACACCTACCGCGATCAACTAAGTCTTTCTAGGAGGCCATTCCGCGACTTCCCCCGCGTGCTTAATTCACGCCCTTGCACTCCATCTTTCCCCCGCGGCGATCCATCTCCTGCTTCCCCTCGAGAGCTCTCCTATCAGACATCCTCGGCCCCGGCCCTCCCTCGCCCGAGCATCTCCATCCTCGACCTTCAGTTATCGCTGGCCTCCGCGGCCTCCCTTCCTCCTGGGAACAATAGCGGGCGTACATGTGGGTAATCAATCAATGGTTGTATCCCGGCCCGAGAGGAGGCCACAGGGGATTCCCCGGGTGGGAAGGGGGGAAGGGGAAGCACCGTTTTATGTGCTATTACGAGGGGGCGGGTGCGTCGGGAGGGCTCGTGATGCCTTCGCCACATTGTCGCTGGGCGCTGCCACCCGTGATATTACGTCGGGCGGCGCTCGTTCGGCATCGCGCCTCTGCTGGTCACTATTGTGCTTCTGCAGCGGCGCTCGAGGAACCGCCGGTTTCATTATCATATCTCTTGTGGTGGCGCTGTGGGGGGGGGGGGGGGGGATACTCGCTGCCTCGGGGACGGCTTACTCACTGCCAGGACTGTGGCTGGATTGGGACTCCATTTCAATGAACTCGCAATGAAGATGAAACATACGATTTTGTGTTAGCAGTGTCATGGCCTGAGTGTGAGTATTCACAGTGTATGATTCATTTTATGGTGAATACTCCTTGTACCTCCATTCGTACGTAATTGTTGCATACATTAATCCACACAGAAATTATTCTAAACAAAAATTAACACACTCATATTAGTAACAACTACAACAACAGCAACAACAACAAAATCCTTGTGACAAAAGCGCTATTTCGAAAGATCGGCCACGTTTTCTTTAACATACAATTAATTGTTTAGGCCTTTATGCCAGCCAACGAGACAGCGACTGAACCGATGTATTTTGATCATGATTTGTTGGATTTCCGAAGCTACATCGTCAACGACTTCGGAACAGACCGAGGCATTACACAGGGAAGACTTTGCAATATGTTAAGTCTACTTGTATGGCAGATAATCCCAAAATGAAAAACGAGGAAGAAAGAAGAAAAAAAAGAAAGAAAGAGAGGAGAAGCAGACACGGAGAGAAAGAATGCGAATAAGAGATAAAAAAAATCAAACGAAAAGAAAAGGAAAGAATGAGAGAGACTGAAAAAAAAAAAACTTACAGAAACGAAAGGAAAGTACAGAAACAATCAGAGTGGAATATCACAGTTCCCCCTTTTTGCAGTAAAGCGCATATACTCATTCTGTCTTCAGTCGACCATCGCTTTTCACCACCCGCCCCCTCACGCCCCTGTCCCCGCCCCCTGTCCCCGCCCCTTTCGCCGCCCCCGCCATCTCACTCGCCCATCATCCCGCCCACCAATAATACCTTGGGGGGAAAGGCTATCATGTCGCAGTGTGTAAAGCCATTACCACTGTTAGTCAACCCGGGTCGCCGTTAGTGGACTCGATGAAGCAAAATGTTATGAATAATTTGACTGAGAATGGGAAATCGATGCCTGCACACTGGGGGGTGGGGGGGGGGGGGGGAGCGGGGGTATTGGGTAGAGAATCCTCGACCTCAACCATCGGGTCTGGCGTTTCGATCTTATTCGAGGTCAGCTCCTACTGCGTCCCCGAGACTTGACATTATTTCTTTGAACATATATCTTACATTTTCTGATAAAGAAACATCTTTTTTATATCTATTCTTTTACTATTTTATCATCATTTATCTTATCTTTTTTCCTAGAGCAAGGACGAACAATACTCCACGATATCTCTGAACACGAGTTAAATATGTATGACTGGGCTAATTCGAAACGCTAACACTCACACACGCGGACTGATCAAATAACGTCCTCGTGAAATTTCCACGAGTGATTTGAGCAAACACGATGGAAAAAAAAGAAAAAAAGGAAAAACGAAAAAAATATCTTAAAAAAAGAAAAAAAGAAAAAAATGAATAAATTATTTTAGTCAAATAACGTTGAAATATTCATCCTTCGGAATTGCGGTGTATCTTATTACCCTCCCACGCCTGTCCCTCCGGCAAGCGCCAACAAAGGCCATTGATATTCAAACGCTTATGAGATGTTGATGAAAAATACTAATTATTGCGCTATTTAGGGAGGAAAGGGGGGGTTAAGGTAAAGGATATTGAGGGACTAGGGTAAACGATATAGGAAGATATTAGGGTAAGCGATATTGGGAGATATTGGGGTAAGCGATATAAGGAGATATTTGGGTAAGCGATATTGGGAGATATTTGGGTAAGCGATATAGGGAGATATTAGGGTAAGCGATATTGGGAGATATTAGGGTAAGCGATATAAGGAGATATTTGGGTAAGCGATATTGGGAGATATTGGGGTAAGCGATATAAGGAGATATTTGGGTAAGCGATATTGGGAGATATTTGTGTAAGCGATATAGGGAGATATTTGGGTCAGCGATGTAGGGAGATATTTGGGTCAGTGATACAGGGAGATATTTGGGTAAGCGATATAGGGAGATATTTGGGTCAGCGATACAGGGAGATATTTGGGTCAGCGATATAGGGAGATATTTGGGTCAGCGATATAGGGAGATATTTGGGTAAGCGATATAGGGAGATATTTGGGTCAGCGATACAGGGAGATATTTGGGTCAGCGATTTTGGGAGATATTTGGGTAAGCGATATAGGGAGATATTTGGGTCAGCGATACAGGGAGATATTTGGGTCAGCGATATAGGGAGATATTTGGGTAAGCGATTTTGGGAGATATTTGGGTAAGCGATATAGGGAGATATTGGGGTAAGCGATATAAGGAGATATTTGGGTAAGCGATATTGGGAGATATTTGGGTAAGCGATATAGGGAGATATTTGGGTCAGCGATGTAGGGAGATATTTGGGTCTGCGATACAGGGAGATATTTGGGTCAGCGATATAGGGAGATATTTGGGTAAGCGATATAGGGAGATATTTGGGTCAGCGATACAGGGAGATATTTGGGTCAGCGATATAGGGAGATATTTGGGTAAGCGATATAGGGAGATATTTGGGTCAGCGATACAGGGAGATATTTGGGTCAGCGATTTTGGGAGATATTTGGGTAAGCGATATAGGGAGATATTTGGGTAAGCGATATTGGGAGATATTTGGGTAAGCGATATTGGGGGATATTTGGGTAAGCGATATAGGGAGATATTGGGGTAAGCGATATAAGGAGATATTTGGGTAAGCGAT
>NC_061827.1:37807820-37817820 GCF_019202785.1 Penaeus chinensis | reverse complement strand
TTGCAAGCAGACGAAATCCTCGCAATACAAGCCAGCCCACAAGTCTCAGCCGTGTCCACTACACCGTCTTTAACCCTGGAGTCCCTCGCTACACAGATCGCTGAACTCACAACCTTCACCGCGTCCCAGGTCCCGCCATCGCAGCCCTGCATCGCCACGTGCCTACCGCGACAGCGGACGAGACTTCGCGCCTCAGCACCGTCAAAACTACAATCGCCGCCGCTCCCCGACTCCAGGTAGCTATTGTCTCTATCACTCCAGATACGGCACCCGGGCGCGCCGGTGCGAACCCCCTTGCTCCTGGCCGGGAAACGGGCACCGCGGGAACTAATAGCGCCGGTTTCTCGCGGCCCCAGACGGCGCCTGCTATACGTCCGTGACACCAACTCACACCTACGGTTCCTGGTAGACACAGGTGCTGAGGTCAGCCTTATCCCTGCATCCCACAAGGACAGGACCTCGCCCGCATCTCGCACGCTGGAGGCCGCCAACAGTTCTCCCATAAATGTATACGGTGAGCGCTCCATGACACTCCTTTTCAGTGGCGCCCCCCACCCGAAGCTGACGTGGGTGTTCCTGGTCGCCGATGTACAGCAGCCAATCCTCGGAGCAGACTTCCTCGCACATTATGGATTCACGGTGGACCTTAAGCGGGAGGCCCTCGTATACCAGTCAGGAGCCCGCACCCACGCCTCGTCGGCCCTAGTACGAGTCCCCCGCATCTACACGGTGCTACCCAACCAATGCGCCTACAGAGCCCTGCTCCGTGACTTTCCAGCGCTGACGAAACCAATTAACGTGACAACAACACCGCCACACAGTCACACACCACATCGTCACGGCTGGCCCACCAGTCTACTCCCGTTGCAGGCCCCTCGCAACAGACCGTTTCCGCATCGCCAAGGCAGAGTTCGAGCACATGAGGGACCTTGGAATCATACGCCCTTCCAGTAGCCAGTGGGCATCTCCTCTGCACCTCGTACAGAAAAAGAACGGCGATTGGCGCCCTTGTGGTGATTATCGACATCTCAACACAGCTACCGCGCCAGATCGCTACCCCCTCCCGCACCTTCACTCCTTCACGCGTGAACTTTCAGGGTGCATTATTTTCTCGAAAATTGACCTCGTCAGAACGTACCATCAGATCCCCATCGCTGAAGAGGACATTCCAAAGACGGCTGTGACCACCCCCTTCGGCCTATACGAATTCCTACGTATGCCGTTCGGCCTCCGCAATGCAGCCCAAACCTTCCAGCGCTTCATGGACGATGTCACCCGTGGACTACAAGGTGTCTTCGTCTACATCGACGACATCCTTATTGCTAGCCGCAGCAGTGAGGAGCACAAAAAAACACCTCTTCGCACTGTTTGACCGCCTACAGAAAGCCGGAATCATCATCAACCCCGGTAAGAGTCTCTTCGGAGTCCCCTCGCTTACTTTCTTAGGCCACACAATTACCGCCGATGGCATCACTCCGGCGCAGGAGAAGGTCAGCAGTATTAGGCAATTCCCTAGACCGACGACCGCGAGACAGCTTCGGAAGTACCTCGGTATGATAAACTTCTTCAGAAGGTTCATCCCCAGGTGCGCTCCTCTTCTGGCTCCCCTACAGGCCCTCCTCAACTCATCCCGGTCAGGGCGCAGAAGAGACGTTACATGGACCCCTGAGGCGACCGAGGCTCTCGAGACCAGCAAAGAGGCCTTAGTCTCGGCGACGCTCCTCAACCACCCGCAGCAGGGGGTGAGGCTTAACATCGCCGTAGACGCCTCAGACACCGCCATGGGAGCCGTCCTGCAACAAGATCCAGGTAATGGTTGGCAGCCCCTGGCGTTCTTTTCGCTGACTCTCAGCCCACAGCAAAGCCGTTTCAGCGCCTTCGGCAAGGAGCTCCTCGCCGTCTACACTGCCATCAAACACTTCCGGACATACGTCAAGGGGAAAGAGTTCCACATCCTGACGGATCACAAGCCCCTCACCTTCGCCCTGCACAACAGGAGCCGTCCTAATCAACCGCTGTTCGGCGCTTAACACCTGTGCCACGGCGGTGACTTCCCCTACGACACCTGTGTTTGACTTTTCAAGGTGATATGTCGTTTTCTCGCCGTGAGATTGCGGTCGAGCGAGCAGTCAGTGCGCAGGCCTTTGTCCAGTGCTCTAACCGCTGTTACATCGCGGCAGTCATATACATATGTGTATATATATATATACATACACACACACATACACACATACACACAAAAAAACTGACACGGACACACACACCACGCACACATTCACACAAAGTCACACACTCACATACACACACATGCATATCGATACACAGAACCACACATATATATATATATACATTACCTATATATAAATGTACATATACATATGAATTTATATACTCAACCACACACACATACACACACATATACACATACACATACACACACACACACACGGACACACCACACATACACACATATACACACATACAAATACACGCACACACATACAGTTATAAGCAAACGCACACACACGGACACATACACACACACTCAAGCCATACACCCACACACACATACGCGCGCACGCACACACACACACGCGCGTACGCACACACACACGCGCGCACGCACACACACACACACGCGCGCACAGACATACAGACAGACGGAAATGCACACGCACACACACACATGCACAAGCACACACACGCACACACACATACACACGCACACACATGCACACACACAAGTATACACACGCACACACACATACACACGCACACACATGCACACACATACACACGCACACACACATGCACATGCACACACAAGCACACACACATACACTTGCACACACACACACACACACACACAGGCATACGCACATTCACACACACACACATACACACACATACACGCCAGCCATACGCCCACACACACACACACGCACGCAAACACACACACGCGCGCACACAGACATACAGGCACATGGAAATGCACACGCACACACACACATGCACAAGCACACACACGCACACACACATACACACGCACACACATGCACATACACAAGTACACACACGCACACACACATACACACGCACACACATGCACACACACATACACACGCACACACACACATGCACATGCACACACACGCACACACACATACACACGCACACACACACACAGGCATACGCACATTCACACACACACACACGCACACACATAGGCATACGCACATTCACACACACGCACACGCACACACACAGGCAAACGCACATTCACACACACACACACACACACACACACGCACACAGACTAAACCGCACACGTGCACACACGCACATCCAGGCTTACATAACGCTACCTCATTACCGAAACCAAGGTACCTGGCGCGCTTCTCCCGACTGGCAGAGCGAGAGCAGTCTTCAGACAGGCAGCATCTCAGCAGCTTCCCAGCGAAGACACACCGCGGCGCGCCAGCTAAAAGAGGCCCAGCACGGTTCTTGCAAACAAACTGCAAGGCATATTGCAACAACAGAGGCACCACCCGACATTTGCAATGTCTGCAAAGGAAACCTTCTCCAAGATGGCTGATATTCCGAGAGAAGAGACGGAGGAGAGATTTACGGTAGGCCTCGTTAGGCTTAAATTGTGGGGCAGAGAACATCATGTGCATCTCCCTGCCAGGACAAATGCTCGTGATATTCATTTTACCCTCGACACTGGAAGTAGCGAATCTATAATTTCAAGGCACTTCGTACCTCAAAATCGTATCCAGCCATGTGACAAGAAGGAAAAGCAGTATCTGAACTTCAAGGAAACAATCGTCGGACGAGCCTCCGTGTCGCTGACCTTTAGCAACGGCCACTCATCGTTGAAGGTCGAGTACGAGATGTACGTGGTTGAGAGCCAGCTGTCCATGCTAGCCATGGACTTCCTGACCGATTTCCAGTGCGTGCTAGACTTGTGCTCGGAGGAGAAGATCACGCTCAACAGAACGCCACGCGAACGGCTGACAAAATATGAGAGACTCCACCTGGATCTGCAGCTGAGCGTCGGCAATGGCAAACCGTTCCGCATGAGAAAAATCTTGGTGGATACAGGTGCCAAGACATTCTTCCCTTTGGAAAAAGCAAATGCAAAGGAAATTCAGGTCGGGAAAGCATATCCTGTAATCGACCATTAGTTTCGTAAAGTGAAGAACCAGCTCACAATATACCTTGGCAACTCCTCTCGCTTGCTGAAAGGAGGAGTCAAGGCATGTGTAGAAGTTCATAAAAGAATGATTCTGGGCATCAGGGATCTCAAGCAAACGGTCATCAGCGTCAAAGACTGGTCGATGACTTTCAGAAACGGCAAAGGGGATATCACGCTGCCTTTCAAGAGGAAGTGATCATTTTTCTCTTGTATTTGTAGTTGGTTGTGTTTCTGATGTAGTATTTTGTTTATTAATAAAATAATATAAAAAAAAAATATATATATATACATACATCTGTCTGTCTGTCTTTCCCTCCCTCTCTCTCTTCCCTTCTGTCTCTCTCTCCCTCCCTCTCTCGGTCTGTCTGTCTCTCCCTCCTTCCCTCCCTCTCTCGGTTTGTCTGTCTCTCCCTCCCTCCCTTTCTCCTCCCTTCTCTCTGTCAGTCTCTCCCTCCCTCCCTCTCCCCTTCTGTCTCTCTCTCCCTCCCTCTCTCAGTCTGTCTGTCTCTCCCTCCCTCCCTCCCTCTCTTTGTCTGCCTGTCTCTCCCTCCCTCCCTCCCTCTCTCTGTCTCTCTCTCTCTCCCTCCCTCCCTCTCTCGGTCTGTATGTCTCTCCCTCCCTCCCTTCCTCCTCTCTTCTCTCTGTCAGTCTCTCCCTCCCTCCTTCCCTCTGTCTGTCAGTCTCAACCTCCCTCCCTCCTTCTCTCGGTCTGTCTGTCTTTCCCTCCAGCCCTCCCTCCCTCCCTCTCTCCCTCTTTTTTGTCTTTCTCACCCTCCCTCCCTCCCTCCCTCCCTCCCTCTCTTTTTCTCTGTCTGCCTCTCCCTCCCTCCTTCTCTCGGTCTGTCTGTCTTTCCCTACAGCCCTCCCTCCCTCCCTCTCTCCGTCTGTTTGTCTCTCTCACCCTCCCTCCCTCCCCCCCTCTCTGTCTCCGTTTGTCTATCACTCCCTCCCTCTCTCTTTCTCTCTGTCTGCCTTTCCCTCCCTCCATCTCTATGTCTCTCTCTCTCTCCCTCCTTTCCTCTCTCCGCCTGTCGCTCCATCCCTCCTTCCCTCTCTCCGTCTGTCTGTCTGTCTCCCTCCCTCTTTCTCTCCTCTCTCTCTCTCTCTACCCCCCCCCCCCTCTCTCTTTCTCTCCCTTTCTCTCTCTATCTGCCCCCCCTCTCTCTTTCTCTCTCTCTGAGTGGCAGCCCAACTATCCCCAGCCCACAGGGGGGGGGGGCGAGGGGGGGAGCCCAACTATCCCCAGCCCACAGGAGGCGGCGGCGAGGGAGTGGCATCTTGCGAATATAATTATCCTGGAGAAATACTCGTTCATCTCAGGATCAAAACTGAACTAAAAAAAAGAGGTAAAAATAAGGAAAACCTCAACACAGTGAAACTACATAGAATAATGGAAAGTGAGCAAGCTGTTTTTTCTTGTTGTATTATTACAAAGGTGCCATAATCATTAGCTTGCATACGTGCTTATGGATCTTTTTTCAGTGAAATATAATACTGAAGCGTGACCTGCATTTTTCGACTGACTGCCGCATTATCTATGGTTGTGTGATTTTATATTGAGGCGGCTTATATTGAAAATCACCTTAGTAGTATTCTCATATTCATCACCATTTACCAAGCAGACAGAAAGGTAGAAACAAAGACAGACAGACAGAAAGACAGACACATATATATATGCATAGATATATGCATATGTGTGTGTGTGTGTGTGTGTGTGTAAAATGAAACCAACTACCAGCACACACACACACATACTAATAAATAAATAAATAAATAAATAAATAAATAAATAAATAAATAAATAAATAATATATAAATAATATATATATATATATATATATATATATTCTGTATACACATATAAGAACATAACTAACATATATTATATTACTTACATAATATATAACATATATATAAACATATAATATATTTCTATAATATATAATTGATATGTATATTTATATATAAATATGTATACATATATATGTGTGTTTATATATATATATATATATATATATATATATATATATCTGTCTGTCTCTATATATGTCCCTCGGCCTCACCAACTTCACTTTCCTCCTGTTGCTCATTCTCAATATCCTCATCATCGGCATCTGCTTCCTGTTCCTTCTCCCCCCTCTTCTCCTCCTTCTCCTCCCTCTTCTCCTCCTCCTCCTCCTCTCCTTCCCCCGCGAAGACGTCGGCTGGCTGAGATGCCTGGAGCTCCGCTCCCTGCAGGAACGCCCGCACGCCCTCCTCCCGATCGCGTGGGAGGCAGACGTCGTCGAGGGCGTCGAAGGCGGCGACGGCCCCGTAGGGAAGGGAGTGTGGTGACCAACTCGCGACAAGCTTCGGCACATCGTAGGACCTGACCATTGCGTTTGGCGACTTAGGTCCCCGCCGATTACCGCCAATCACCGCTTAGCTCTCCGGACCTGACCAGCGAGTAAACATCGTGCCTGGCCCATTTAAGTCGCGGAATCAAGAAGTCGGCTGGACTCTGACCACAACACACCCGCTGTAATAAAGAGTAAATTTGACTACCATGCGTTTACCTTAAACCACACCTTAAACCACACTGGTTTATATATATATATATATATATATATATATATATATATATATATCTGTCTGTCTCTATATATGTCCCTCGGCCTCACCAACTTCACTTTCCTCCTGTTGCTCATTCCCAATATCCTCATCATCGGCATCTGCTTCCTGTTCCTTCTCCCCCCTCTTCTCCTCCTTCTCCTCCCTCTTCTCCTCCTCCTCCTCCTCTCCTTCCCCCGCGAAGACGTCGGCTGGCTGAGATGCCTGGAGCTCCGCTCCCTGCAGGAACGCCCGCACGCCCTCCTCCCGATCGCGTGGGAGGCAGACGTCGTCGAGGGCGTCGAAGGCGGCGACGGCCCCGTAGGGAAGGGAGTGTGGTGACCAACTCGCGACAAGCTTCGGCACATCGTAGGACCTGACCATTGCGTTTGGCGACTTAGGTCCCCGCCGATTACCGCCAATCACCGCTTAGCTCTCCGGACCTGACCAGCGAGTAAACATCGTGCCTGGCCCATTTAAGTCGCGGAATCAAGAAGTCGGCTGGACTCTGACCACAACACACCCGCTGTAATAAAGAGTAAATTTGACTACCATGCGTTTACCTTAAACCACACTGGTGACCTCCGGAGTTAAGAGTCTATCATAGCCATGAGCCTGTCAACTGCTTTGAAGCCACTGCCCACCTGCACCATTGCCTGCCTTCCGGAATGGTTTCTGCAGGTGGAACAAGAGTTCCTGCTTCGCCACGTCACCTCTCCGCTCACGAAATATCGGATACTGGTGACAAATCTCTCACCGGAACTTCTACTCTCCGTCGGCGACCTCATCAATAACCCCGAGTTCAATTCGTATGAACTCCTCAAGGCAGCAATCTTACAGCGAGCGGCGCCCTCCCCACAACACGCGTTGCGCGCTCTCTTCACGTCAACGTCACCGGACGGCCGTACGCCTTCAGAGATACTACGACACATGCAGCGCACCCTCGCCCGTGCCGACACACACCTGCCTCCCGATATTCTGCGCTCGATGTTCCTCCAACGTCTGCCGGCGGCAGTTCAGACCGTCCTTTTAGCCTCAGAACTCCCCATCGAGCAACTAGCATTGCAAGCAGACGAAATCCTCGCAATACAAGCCAGCCCACAAGTCTCAGCCGTGTCCACTACACCGTCTTTAACCCTGGAGTCCCTCGCTACACAGATCGCTGATCTCACAACCTTCACCGCGTCCCAGGTCCCGCCATCGCAGCCCTGCATCGCCACGTGCCTACCGCGACAGCGGACGAGACTTCGCGCCTCAGCACCGTCAAAACTACAATCGCCGCCGCTCCCCGACTCCAGGTAGCTATTGTCTCTATCACTCCAGATACGGCACCCGGGCGCGCCGGTGCGAACCCCCTTGCTCCTGGCCGGGAAACGGGCACCGCGGGAACTAATAGCGCCGGTTTCTCGCGGCCCCAGACGGCGCCTGCTATACGTCCGTGACACCAACTCACACCTACGGTTCCTGGTAGACACAGGTGCTGAGGTCAGCCTTATCCCTGCATCCCACAAGGACAGGACCTCGCCCGCATCTCGCACGCTGGAGGCCGCCAACAGTTCTCCCATAAATGTATACGGTGAGCGCTCCATGACACTCCTTTTCAGTGGCGCCCCCCACCCGAAGCTGACGTGGGTGTTCCTGGTCGCCGATGTACAGCAGCCAATCCTCGGAGCAGACTTCCTCGCACATTATGGATTCACGGTGGACCTTAAGCGGGAGGCCCTCGTATACCAGTCAGGAGCCCGCACCCACGCCTCGTCGGCCCTAGTACGAGTCCCCCGCATCTACACGGTGCTACCCAACCAATGCGCCTACAGAGCCCTGCTCCGTGACTTTCCAGCGCTGACGAAACCAATTAACGTGACAACAACACCGCCACACAGTCACACACCACATCGTCACGGCTGGCCCACCAGTCTACTCCCGTTGCAGGCCCCTCGCAACAGACCGTTTCCGCATCGCCAAGGCAGAGTTCGAGCACATGAGGGACCTTGGAATCATACGCCCTTCCAGTAGCCAGTGGGCATCTCCTCTGCGACACCTCGCTGGGCAGACCTCGTCCTTACATTCCCCCATCACTTCGCCGGCAGTTTTTCGAAGCTTACCATGCAACCCAGGATCTCATCCGCAGCAAAGTCGTCTGGCCGGGCATCAATAGAGACGTCCGGGAATGGAGCCGCACCTGCGTCGAGTGCCAGCGCAGTAAAGTTCACCGACATACTAAAGCTCCCCCGCAGGTGTTCCTGGTACCAGATGGCCGCTTCGAACACGTACACCTGGACGTGGTTGGCCCTCTCCCAGCCGACCAGGGTTACAGTTACGTCCTGACGATGATTGACCGGTTTACTAGGTGGCCTGAAGCCACCCCCATCCAGGATATCACCGCCGCCACCATTGCCAAGACCTTCATCAGCACCTGGATATCGCGCTACGGAACTCCTGCGACGATCACGACCGACCGCGGGTCTCAGTTCGAGTCCGAGCTCTGGAGGCAACTGATGATTCTTCTCGGCACGAAGCGCATCCGTACCACGGCATACCATCCCAGTGCCAACGGCATGGTAGAGCGCCTACATCGCCAGTTGAAGGAGGCCCTCACAGCTTCATCCTCCACGCGTCAATGGGTGGACCAGTTGCCCTTGGCGCTCCTGCACATACGGACCTCTTTCAAGCAGGACCTTCAATGCACTGCAGCTGAGATGGTTTACGGAACCACCATAGCCCTCCCGGCCGACTTCGTAGTTAGCTCCGGAAGTCAGGACCCGGGAGCTTTCGGAAAGCAGCTTCGCGACCGCATGGCCCGTATCCGCTCTCGTCCTACCCGACCTTCACGGCAGCGAGACATTTACCTACCACGCGACCTTCACGACTGCTCACACGTTTTCATCAGGCGACCCACCAAGCCACCTCTGTGCCCGCCCTACGAGGGACCTTATCCTGTCGTCAAGCGGGACGGCAAAACCATCACCATCCGGCGTCCCCGAGGGGAGGACACCGTTTGCATCGACCGTGCGAAACCTGCACACCTCCAAGAACCGTGCACGGTTTCGAAGGTTCGTTTCGCGACCGCTACACTGGAAGGGGAGTGCTGTGGTGACCAACTCGCGACAAGCTTCGGCTCATCGTAGGACCTGACCATTGCGTTTGGCGACTTAGGTCCCCGCCGATTACCGCCAATCACCGCTTAGCTCTCCGGACCTGATCAGCGAGTAA
>NC_061827.1:37782820-37790320 GCF_019202785.1 Penaeus chinensis | reverse complement strand
CTGTCTGTCTATCTAGCAATCTAGCATTTTATCTACCTATATATCTATCTATCACTCTATGTATATGTATATATATATATATATATATATATATATATATATATGTATATATATATGTATATATATACATATACACACACATATATATATATATAAATATGAATATATATATATATAAATATATATATATATATATATATATATATATATATATATATATATATTTATATATACATACACACACACACACATACACACGTTATTTGGCAGTGCCACCCTTGCCTGAGTGGATGCCCTTCCTAATCAACCGCGGTTCGGCGCGCATACACTTGTGCCACGGCGGCGATTTCCCCTACGACACCTGCGTTCTCAAGGCAATATGTAATTTTCTCCCCACGATATCGGGCTCCAGCCAGCGGTCGGAGCACAGGAATTTTTACGACCGCCGCTACGGGGAATTGAACTATTGAAATATACATTTATGTATGTACATAGATGTATATATATATATATGCATGTATGTATGTATATGTCTGTATGTCTGTATGTCTGTATACATGTATGTATATGTATAAATGTATATCTATATATCTATTTATTTATCTATCTGCATGTGTGTGTGTATGAGTATGTATACATGCATATCCTTCCTCTTCATTTCAACTTACGCACCTACACGATTTGGCCTGTTGTTGTTGTTACTCTTTGATAATGTTAATCACATTGCTAATTCCATTAACATTGCCTACTTTAATACAATTGTTTTCTGTCCCACGATTTCATTGATTTTTAACGTTTATGGCCATTCGAAGCCGCAAACCGAAACTTTTTTATTGTTATTATTATTATTATTGTTGATGATTATTCGAAACTGCGAATGACTCTTTTTGATTCTATTATATATATATATATATATATATATATATATATGTTTATATGTATATATATATATATATATATATATATATATAATTGTTCGAAGCTGCAAATTTGAAACAAAGCGTTCTTTTTTTTTTTTTGTTATCCTTTTTCAGGCTGAAACTTCGTCCAATTAATCTTCTCGCCTCATTTACTTGGCCGAATATTAACGGCATTTATAGCACTGGCTATAAATCTCGTAATTTAATGAAATTTGATACCCTATTCAGTCGCGTTTACTTCATTACGTGTCTCACGAAACCGGCCATGTTTATTATTATTATCATTTTCTTCTTCTTCTTCTTCTTCTTCTTCTTCTTCTATCTCCCTTTTGCAGAAACGCTATGTACGTATTTCTTTATTCACATTACTTTCCAAACCACATTTTAATACCCCCACCCCCCACACACACACAAGCACATTGTCCTATATCACTATACACATCACATCAACCGTGGTGCTCTGTGTGGTGCAGCGGTAGCGTCCTCGACCTCGTAATATTGCTGACCCGCGTTCGATTCCCGCACCACCAGTGGATTGTAACCCCGGTCGTTCCTTGCACACAGGGGGGGGGGGGGGGCGGGGGTAGCTTAGATGTGCAAAAAACAGACAAGCCACGATTTGACTGAAACCACAAGAGCCTGACAAAGTATACCCTAAATTATTATTATTATTATGATCATTATTACTATTATTGCTTTTTTCATCATGATTATTATTACTGTTATATTATTGTTATTATTATTTTTATTATTATTTATTGTTATTATTATTTTTATTATTATTATTATTGTTATTATTATTGTTATTATTATTATTGTTATTATTATTATTATTATTGTTGTTATTATTATTATTATGATTATTATCAATCGACTGTGGCGAGAAATGGAGCCGAGCATTGTGGTCAGCGTAATATCTGTTCATTTTATCTACAGTCAGCTAACGTTTTCCCAGAGGACTAGGATCGCACAAGACGTTTTCTCATGCAAATCGACAGCCGGGGAAGGATGTGTGGTCCTTCTGTCGACAGTTTTATCCATTTCTCTTTGTTTCTGGTTCTGTCTTTGTCTTTCTGTCTCTGTGTTTGTCTCTTTGTCTCTCTATCTCTCTCTCTCTCTCACTCTCACTCTCAATCTCACTCTCACTCTCACTCTCCATTTCACTCTCACTCTCACTCTCACTCTCATTCTGTCTCTGTCTCTGTCTCTGTCTGTCTCTGTCTTTACCTCTATCTCTCTCTCTCTCTCTCTCTTTCTCACTTTGTATCTGTCTCTGTTTATTGATCATATATCTGCCTGTCTCTTTTTCTCTCTCACTTCCTATCTGTCTATCCCCCTTCCCCCTTTCCTCTGTGTTTCTCTATCCACTCTACGCTTCTCCTTCCTCCGTATTTTCCCAGATTCCCCTTTTTACTCATCCTCTCCATTCGCTCTCATTATCCGATCTTTCTATTCCTAGAATCTTACTAAATCCTTTCCCACTTTTTTTCTTCTTTTTTTTCGTTCTCAGTCTCTTGCCATAATTTCTTGTTCAATTTACTGTTTTATCGCATCTTTTTGTTTATCCTGTCCTTTATTTTTTCTCTGTCTCTCTCTTTTTTTTTTTTTTTTTTTTTTTTTTTTTTTTTTATCTTGAATCGTGAACAAGGTGAGAGCTTTTCGTAATCATATTTTCCTGCAGAATCTTTTATTTATCTTTTTCTCTAAGCATTTCGTATGACAATCTTTTCCTTTTTTTTATCATTTTTTTTCTAAAACATTTCATACGAGAGGATCTTTTCACTATTTCTCTATATATTTATTCTTTTCTTTTTTTTTTGTCTTTTTGTCTTCTCACGAAACTTGTTCTTCCACTTTCGCCAGACTTGCTTGTAATAACACTAAGTCTCGGCGTTATTCCGTCTGAATTTAAAGTAGCTCTTTAAGCTTTCGTTGTGCAGGCTGAGCTGAATGCAGTAGACCTCGGCCGAAGTGCTTCCCAAGGGCCCGGTTCAGCGTCTTTAACGGTAATGTTTAAACTTAAGCGGAAGTTGGAAGTTGAATCATAACTCCTTGGACTTCACTGGGTGGCGTTCAAGGAAGGATAGGAGGGGGGATGGAGGTAAGGGGTAAAGGGGGGGGGGAGGATGGGTGGGGAGGGAGGGGGGGTAGGGAGAGGGGTGGGTGGTGGAAGGGTGGGGAGGGAGGGGGGTAGGGAAAGGGTTGGGTGGTGGAAGGGTGGGGAGGGAGGGGGGTTGGGAGAGGGTTGGGTGGTGGAAGGATGGGGAGGGAGGGGGGTTGGGAGAGGGTTGGGTGGTGGAAGGAGGGGGAGGGAGGGGGGTAGGGAGAGGGGTGGGTGGTGGAAGGGTGGGGAGGGGGAAGGATGTGTGGTAGGGGGTAGGGGGATGGAGGGAGATGGGAGGAAGGGGAGCAGAGAAGGAAGCAAGAGTACGAGGAGAGGGTGAGGAGAGAGAGGTGGAGGAGAAGAGAAAGGAATGTCAAGGAAGAAGGGAAAAGAAGATCAGGGAGAGGAAAGGAGTGGGAGGAGGAGGAGGAGGAGGAGGAGAAAAAGAAGAAGAATAAGAAGAAAAAGAAAAAGAAGAAAAAAAAAATAAAAAGGAAAAGAGAAGAAAAATAAAAAAAAGAAAAAAAGAAGAAAAAGAAAAAGAAAAAGGAAAAGAGAAGAAAAAGAAAAAAGGAAAAGAAGAAAAAGAAAAAAGAAGAAAAAGAAGAAAAAAGAAAATGAAAGAAAAAGAAAATAAAAAAAAAAGAATGAGGAGGCGGAGGAGGGAGAATAATGGAATGGCTGTTGCACGCTAAGAGGGACGAACGAGCAAGGATTCGGACAAGGAGGCAGGAACAGAAACGAACACGGGGATTTGGAAGTGTACACTGCATTAGTGTCGGAATGAGTCTGTGGGCGTGAGGGCAGGAAGAGCCCGTGGGCGGGAGAGAGAACCGGGAAGCAGAGCAGACGCGGGTAAAATAGGGAAGGAAAGAATTGGATAAGAGAGGAAAAGCGAGAAAAGAGAGACTGAAAAGAATTGGATAAGAGAGGAAAAGCGATAGAAAGAGAGACAGAAAATAATTGGATAAGAGAGGAAAAGCGATAGAAAGAGAGACAGAAAAGAATTGGATAAGAGAGGAAAAGCGAGAGAGAGAGAGAAAAAAAAGAATTGGATAAGAGAGGAAAAGCGAGAGAGAGAGAGAGAAAAAAGAATTGGATAAGAGAGGAAAAGCGAGAGAAAGAGAGACAGAAAAGAATTGGATAAGAGAGGAAAAGCGATAGAAAGAGAGACAGAAAAGAATTGGATAAGAGAGGAAAAGCGAGAGAGAGAGAGACAGAAAAGAATTGGATAAGAGAGGAAAAGCGAGAGAGAGAGAGAAAAAAAAGAATTGGATAAGAGAGGAAAAGCGAGAGAGAGAGAGACAGAAAAGAATTGGATAAGAGAGGAAAAGCGAGAGTAAGAGAGACAGAAAAGAATTGGATAAGAGAGGAAAAGCGAGAGAGAGAGAGAAAAAAAAGAATTGGATAAGAGAGGAAAAGCGAGAGAAAGAGAGACAGAAAAGAATTGGATAAGAGAGGAAAAGCGAGAGAAAGAGAGACAGAAAGGAATTGGATAAGAGAGGAAAAGCGAGAGAGAGAGAGAGAAAAAAAAGAATTGGATAAGAGAGGAAAAGCGAGAGAGAGAGAGACAGAAAAGAATTGGATAAGAGAGGAAAAGCGAGAGAGAGAGAGAAAAAAAAGATTTGGATAAGAGAGGAAAAGCGAGAGAGAGAGAGAAAAAAAAGAATTGGATAAGAGAGGAAAAGCGAAAGAGAGAGAGAAAAAAAAGAATTGGATAAGAGAGGAAAAGCGAGAGAGAGAGATAAAAAAAAGATTTGGATAAGAGAGGAAAAGCGAGAGAGAGAGAGAAAAAAAAGAATTGGATAAGAGAGGAAAAGCGAGAGAAAGAGAGACAGAAAAGAATTGGATAAGAGAGGAAAAGCGAGAGAAAGAGAGACAGAAAGGAATTGGATAAGAGAGGAAAAGCGAGAGAGAGAGAGAAAAAAAAGAATTGGATAAGAGAGGAAAAGCGAGAGAAAGAGAGACAGAAAAGAATTGGATAAGAGAGGAAAAGCGAGAGAAAGAGAGACAGAAAGGAATTGGATAAGAGAGGAAAAGCGAGAGAGAGAGAGAAAAAAAAGAATTGGATAAGAGAGGAAAAGCGAGAGAGAGAGAGACAGAAAAGAATTGGATAAGAGAGGAAAAGCGAGAGAAAGAGAGACAGAAAGGAATTGGATAAGAGAGGAAAAGCGAGAGAGAGAGAGAAAAAAAAGAATTGGATAAGAGAGGAAAAGCGAGAGAAAGAGAGACAGAAAAGAATTGGATAAGAGAGGAAAAGCGAGAGAAAGAGAGACAGAAAGGAATTGGATAAGAGAGGAAAAGCGATAGAAAGAGAGACAGAAAAGAATTGGATAAGAGAGGAAAAGCGAGAGAGAGAGAGAAAAAAAAGAATTGGATAAGAGAGGAAAAGCGAGAGAAAGAGAGACAGAAAAGAATTGGATAAGAGAGGAAAAGCGAGAGAAAGAGAGACAGAAAAGAATTGGATAAGAGAGGAAAAGCGAGAGAGAGAGAAAAAAAAAAGAATTGGATAAGAGAGGAAAAGCGAGAGAAAGAGATACACAAAAGAATTGGAGAAGAGAGGAAAAGCGAGAGAAAGAGAGACAGAAAAGATTTGGATAAGAGAGGAAAAAGGAAGAGAAGGAGAGACAGAAAAGATTTGGATAAGAGAGGAAAAAGGAAGAGAAGGAGAGACAGAAAAGAATGGAAAAGAAAGAAAGGCAGAGAAAAATCAGACAAAAGAGAGAAAAAATCAAGAGAAGGAAAGACAAAAAAAAATAAAAAATAAAAAAAATAAACAAAGAAAAACTCAAAAGAGAAACAAGAGAAAGAAAGACTTTAGAAAAAAAAAAAAAAAAGAAACACAAAAAAACAGGAGAAAGAGAGACAGAAAGAAGAAACAGATAAAAGAGACAACAGAAAGAACGAGAGAAAAACGCAGCAACTCTTCCCCGACCCTTAGTTCAGAGTTTCGAGAGACAAACAGTGGAATTTGTCTTTGCCTTGTTATTGAATCGGTTTATTATCCCGCGCCTTTCCATGAACGGAACTGTCTTCAAAATCTATCGCGATCTATCGTTTAGTCTATCCGTCTTCAAAATCTATCACGATCTATCCTTTCATCTGTCCGTCCTCAAAATCTATCAAGATCTATCATTTCATCTATCCGTCCTCAAAATCTATTATGATTTAGCCTTTAATCTATCCGTCTTCAAAATCTATCAAGTTCCATCATTTAATCTATCCGTCTTCAAAATCTATCAAGATCTATCCTTTAATCTATTCATAACAAGTGTCCGACTATCTCTCTGTTCATCCGTATTACAGTGCATTTTCTCAAACCAGTAAATTATAAAACGTTTATAACACACCGTATATAAAGCAAAGTATTTTCAGTCGTCACATCTACTTACATCTGCAACGGATTCGCATAATTATATACGAAAAGATGATATTTTTTTGTGAAATAGAACATCTGTATTCCTTCTCCCGACATTTTGCAAACGAATAACATTATTATAAAAAAAAAATAAAAAAAAATAAAAAATAAAAAATAGATAAATCTTAAGAGGGCAACACGATCCATCACTCTTCTTGCAACCTTCTGCAAGATTTTTATTTCATTTTCTTAAGAGGAAGATAGAGCGAAACCACACTGCAGGGAGGAAGAGGTGGAGAGTGGGGGGGGAGGGGGCTTGCACTACGAGACCCTAAGACTAATCAGACCAATCCTCACTTCTTTTTTTTCGTAGGATTGGAGGATTGGGCATCGATTTTGCCCAAGGATTAAGGCTCCTTGAGGGACGCTGTGGCAGGAGGAAGTGTCTGGTAAGAAACGATTGTTTTTGTGGTGGATTTCAGTGCTTGTGGTTGTGATAGCAGCTGGTTGAGTGTTGTATTTGTGATGTTATGTAGTTGCAATGGTAGTGGTTGGTTGTTATTTGTCCAATTATCATGGGTGTGATGATAGATAGTCATGGTTGTGAGGCGTCGAGAGGTAGGTAAATGGTAGTTAATAGACCAGTTGTATTCACGGCGGCAGTGGGCGGTTGTAGCTGCGATGACAGTGGTTGTGAGGGAGGTAGTTAGTTGTTAAGTGGTCGAGCTAAGTGTGTGGGAGACTCTCTGGAGTTACGTGATGTCGACGGCGCCGAGGTTGTGGGAACGACCACCTGCGAGCTCCTGGTGGGGGGAAGGAGGGTTACTGGGGAAGGAGGGGGGTGTGGTGGGGAAGGGAAAGGGGGAGGGGAGCCGGGGGAGTTTGGGAAGGGGTGAAGAGGGGGAAGGGAGAGAGGAGGGGAAGGGGGTGAAGGTCGGGTGGAGAGAGAGAGGGGGAGGGGAAGGGGGGAGAGGAGGGAGAGGGGAAGGGGGAGAGGAGGGAGAGGGGAAGGGGGAGTGGAGGGAGAGGGGGGGGTGGGAGGGAAGGCGTTGTGTCGGGAAGAAAAATGAGGGAGGGAGGTAATTACGTTGAGAGAGAAAAAGCTATTTACTTGTTGA
>NC_061827.1:37770320-37777820 GCF_019202785.1 Penaeus chinensis | reverse complement strand
ATTTTTTTTAAGGACAAGTTTTGAGGACCTTAACATTACGGAGACGCTGTTGTGACATTTAGACCGACTGTCGAAAAAAATAATATGAATGAGAATGAATATGTTCACCCCCTCAAAAAAAAAAAAAAAAAAAAAAAAAAAAAAAAAAAAAAAAATTGATTATGTATTCATGACGATAAGTATCTAAATCTAAATAATCTAAAAGTATCTAGGAATACCTAAATGGTTTCGATCATGTACTCCTTACGAAGATATAATCGAAACCAATCAAATACATCTCTTGTATTTCCGTGAAGATGCTCATCCTTAGTCATACCTGTTCTACATTTGTTGCAATGAAGACGATGCATTTAAACCACTTTGAGCTCTCATGCTTATATCCCTACTTGTGGTATTTCTAAAATATAATTGATAAAAAAGTATAGTAAAGATAGAGAGATAGATAGATGGATACAGATATAGATCGATAGAGAGAGCGAAAGAGAGAGAAAGAGAGAGAGAGAGAGAGAGATAGAGAGAGAGAGAGAGAGAGAGAGAGAGAGAGAGAGAGAGAGAGAGAGAGAGAGAGAGAGAGAGAGAGAGAGAGAGAGAGAGAGAAACAGAGACACCGGGGCAGAGAGATAGATAGAGAGAAAGACAGAGACAGAGACATAGACAGAGAGAAAGAGAGAAACAGAGACAGAGAGATAGATAGATAGATAGAGAGAGAGAGAGAGAGAGAAACAGAGACACCGGGGCAGAGAGATAGATAGAGAGAAAGACAGAGACAGAGACATAGACAGAGAGAAAGAGAGAAACAGAGACAGAGAGATAGATAGAGAGAAAGACAGACATAGACAGAGAGAAAGAGAGAAACAGAGACAGAGAGATAGATAGAGAGAAAGACAGAGACAGAGACAGAGAGAAAGAGAGAAACAGAGACAGAGAGATAGATAGAGAGAAAGACAGAGACAGAGACAGAGAGAAAGAGAGAAACAGAGACAGAGAGATAGATAGAGAGAAAGACAGAGACAGAGACAGAGAAAAAGAGAGAAAGAGAGACAGAGAGATAGATAGAGAGAAAGACAGAGACAGAGACAGAGAGAAAGAGAGAAACAGAGACAGAGAGATAGATAGAGAGAAAGACAGAGACAGAGACAGAGAGAAAGAGAGAAATAGAGACAGAGAGATAGATAGAGAGAAAGACAGAGACAGAGACAGATATAAAGAGAGAAGCAGAGACAGAGAGATAGATTGAGAGAAAGACAGAGACAGAGACAGAGAGAAAGAGGGAAACAGAGACAGAGAGATAGATAGAGAGAAAGACAGAGACAGAGACAGAGAGAAAGAGAGAAACAGAGACAGAAAAATAGATAGAGAGATATAAACAGAGCTATCGACAGAACTCGATATAAATAGCATAAGCCTCCAGACCCAGAGACCAAACCTAAGCTAAAACCTAGCACAGCGAAGGAGATAAGGGTCATACCAAGGTCAATAGATAAGAGTTTGACGACCTTCGTGTTGAGAAGGGCGTCGACTGGAAGGCATTAAGATCGTGTATTGTAAATCTGTAGAGAATCAGTGCCTAGTTAAAGGGATTTGATTATATGACAGTCAGTATCTTGAAGTTCATTTTGCTTCCATGTTTTGTTTGAGTTAAATATGGCTTACATATGAGGGGGGTTGAATTTGTGTATAGGTAGTTATGTAGATAAATAGATTGATAGATTGATAGGTAGATAGAGTCAGAGAGATTGATAGAGACAGACAAATGAATACATTCAGACAGACAGTAAATTAAATAGATAGATCGAGACTGATAGACACAGGCAGACAGACAAACAGACAGACGAACAGACAGACAGACAGCCCGAGACAAACAGACAGAGACAAACAGACAGACGAGCAGACAGACAGAGAGCCCGAGACAAACAGACAGAGACAAACAGACAAACGAGAAGACAGACAGACAGCCCGAGACAAACAGACAGAGACAAACAGACAGACGTACAGACAGACAGACAGCCCGAGACCAACAGACAGAGACAAACAGACAGACGAGCAGACAGACAGAGAGCCCGAGACAAACAGACAGAGACAAACAGACAAACGAGAAGACAGACAGACAGCCCGAGACAAACAGACAGAGACAAACAGACAGACGTGCAGACAGACAGAAAGCCCGAGACCAACAGACAGAGACAAACAAACAGACAGATAATGATCACACAAAACACAGATATCCACTGAAATAAAGTGTAGCGAGCGCGGCAAAATCCCTCTCCACTTGTCTCTCGTTCATCCGCGGTCCAAAGGCCCTTTTCCGTCTCCTGCCGAATGGGGGAAACAGCCTGATCCAAAGCCTCAGTGGGTCTTTAATGAATTGTGTTTTATAATTGTCCGTGAAACTTTGCGCGGGGTGAGTTTGGTGAGATATTGGAAGTTTTGGGAGATTTTTCTTCTTTAAAAAAAGAAAAAAAAATTACATTAATTATACTCCTCGAGGGATATTGTTGAAAATTAAGATAAAAATGTTGAGGGTTTGGTTGGTGTGTATGTAAAGAGCACACGCACGAGTATACATAAAAAGACGAACACACACACACACACTGTCTGTGTTTGTGTGTGTATGTTTGTTTGTTTATCTGTGTTTGTTTGGTTGTTTGTGTTTATGTGCGTGTGTGTGTGTGTGTGTGTTTGTGTGTTTGTGATTGTGATATATCCACGCGCACACATGACACACGAGCACACGCATACATATACATAATTACAAACAGACATACAAATACATACAGATAAAGCTTTAAATCGTCAGATGTGGTTATAAGCTGCAACACAAGCTAGAAAAACAAACAAACAAAAAACACAAGAAAAAAGGGGTTAATGGAATCGAACGCTGAAATATCCGTGATGACTCGGCGGAGCGTGTCTGTTGAAGCGAACCTAATGTGGTTTTACAGATTTTAGATTAATAACCCCCCCTCCCCCCTCCCCCTTTCTTCCTATCCCTCTTTGTATACCCCCTCTTCTAACTATTCTTCCCCCCCCCCCCCCGAACACTTCTTACTATCCCTCTCTCCTTCTCCTATTCCTCTCTTCCTTCTGCTATTCCTCCCTCCATTCCTTATTCTTACTATCCCTCTCCGTCTTATTATCCCTCTCTCCATCCCTTCATATTCTTATCCCTCTCTCCCATTTATCTTCTTATCCTTCTCTCCCTACCTCCCATCTTCCAATCCCTCTCTCCTTCCCCAACTTCCTATCCCTCCTTCCTTGCACCCTTCTTCTATCCTTCCCTCTCTATCTCCTTTCTATCCCTCTCTCCTTCGCTTCACCTTCCTCTTCCTCCCTCCATCCTCCCCTCTTCTATCCGTCCCTCCCTATCTCCTTCTTTCTATCCCTCTCTCTTACCCTTCATCTTCCTCTCCCTCCCTCCTTGCACCCTTCTTCTTATCCATCCTTCCCTCCTCCCTGCTTCTATCCCTCCCTCCCTCCCTCCTCCCTTTAACCAATTGATCGATTACATTCTCGTTAATTCATTCCCTTTCTTTCTCCTTCCCGGCCGTGCCTTTTTTCCGGTCGCATTTTCCTCCGTCGTATTTTCCCAGTCCTGTCCTGCCGGTCTGAGTGCAACACGTACGTAGCCAATGAGTCAATAAGACTTCCTCCCCCCCTCCCTCCCTACCTCCCTCCGTTAAGCCGTGTAATTTGGACGGCATTACCCCTCCCCCTTCCCTCCCTTCGCTCCTCCTCCCGCATTCCCCCTCCCCTCGCTCCTCCTCCCGCATCCCCCTCCCCTTCCCCCTCCCCTTCCTCTTCCCCTCCCCCTCCCCTACGCACTCCAACTACGTTTAAGAGATCCATTCCCCTCCTCCCTTCTCCCCCCTCTATTCCCACTCCCTTCTCCCTCCCCCTCCCATCCCCACTCCCTTCTCCCTCCCCTCTAACCCCACTCCCTTCTCCCTCCCCCCTCTATCCCCACTCCTTTCTCCCTTCCCCCTCCATCCCCACTCCCTTCTCCCCCCCTCTATCCCCACTCCCTTCTCCCTCCTCTATCCCCACTCCCTTCTCCCCCCCTCTATCCCCTCTCCTTTTTCCCTCTCCTCTATCCCCTCTCCCTTCTACCTCCCTCTAACCCCTCTCCCTTCTCCCCCCTCTCTATCCACACTCCCCCCCTCTACCCCCCCCCCCACGCACTCCAACCCCAAGTAACTCCAACCCCGTTTAAGAGATCAATTCTGACTCCGGTCTTAAGACGCCGTTGATTGCCACTCCAGAAGGAGTTGATCATTTAATTGCTGGCTGATTATTGCGGGTCAGGGGGCGGGGTCGGGGGTGGGTGGGGGGGGGGTAGAGGAAGGGGGAGGGAGGCGAGGGGGAGGAAGAGGAAGGAGGGATGGGTGGGGGTAGAGGAAGGGGGAGGGAGGCGAGGGGGAGGAAGAGGAAGGAGGGATGGGTGGGGGTAGAGGAAGGGGGAAGGGGTGGGGGGAGGAAGGAGGGGTAGAGGAAGGGGGAAGGCGTGGGGGGAGGGGTGGGGGATGGGGGGGTAGAGGAAGAGGAAGGGGAGGGAAGGAGGCGTGGGAGGAGGAGGAAGGAGGAGCGGGGGCGGGGAAGGGCAAGAGGGGGGGGGGGGAGGCGGGCGTTTCGTGAAATTGTTGTAGAATTTTCTTTGAAAAGAGGGCGGCTGTCGATTGCTCTCCATTTCTTTTCCTTGTATCTTTTATTTTATTTGTATCTATGTCACTTATTTCTTATCGGTGTCACTTATCCTCTTACGTCCCTGGTCTTTGTTGTCATCTGTATCTATCTATATCTATATCTATATATATCTGTCTGTTTATCTATCTATCTATATCATTATTATCATTTATTTTTATTTTTACATTTTACTTTAATATTTTACTTTTTTTAAATTAAAATCACCGCCGGTATTTTCCATCAGAGAAAGGCGTGGGCAGTGAAGGGGGTTGAAGCTGTCTCCTTTCCCTCCTCCTTCGAAGCGACTCTCAGCGAAAGGCTATTTTTACCGACCGCTCACTCAGTGTCAATTAATTTTCTACTTAAAATGCAAACGACGCTCCGGCATAATGGAATATCGCGCTGTATTGCATATAAGGAACAACGCTGGATTATCCCGACTTCGTCTTCGTCTTCGTCGTCTTCATCGTTTTATTTGTCGTCGTCTTCGGCTTCGTCGTCTTTCTCTTCGTCTTTGTCTTCATTGTCTTCGTTTTCATTGTCGTCATTTTCTTTGTCTTTGTCGTCGTCTCCGTCTCCATCGTCGTCTTCGTCGTCTTTGTCGTCATCTTCGTCTTCGTCGTCGTCTTCTTCGTCGTCTTTGTCTTCGTCTTTGTTTTCGCCATCCTCCTCGTCTTCGTTATCGTCGTCGTCTTCATCGTCATCTTCATCGCCTTCGCTTTCGTCGTCGTCTTCGTCTTTGTCATCATCATCATCATCATCATCGTCTTCTTCGTAGACTTCATCTTTGCCATCTCCATCGCCATCGTTAACAAGAGCTTCCCACGTCTCTCATCAGCGTGGAGTCCTTTCGAAGCCCAAATGATCCTTTCGGACTCGCGGTTTCCTGGCGCACGAATCGCTCTGGCATCCCACGGGCAGCGGGAGGGAAGATTAGCGCTGACTTACTCGCCAGCACGCTTTGTATTTATATCTGCTGCTGTTCTCGGAAGGAGGGAGGGAGGGAGAGAGATGGATAGATAGATAGATAGATAGATAGGTAGATAGATAGATAGACAGACAGATAGATGGATGGATAGATAGATAGATAGATGGATGGATGGATGGATGGATGGATGGATGGATGGATGGATGGATGGATGGATGGATGGATGGATGGATGGATAGATAGATAGATAGATAGATAGGTAGATAGATAGGTAGATAGATAGATAGATAGATAGATAGATAGATAGATAGATAGAGAGATAGATAGAGAGATAGATAGATAGATAGATAGATAGATAGATGGATGGATCGATCGATGGATGGATAGATAGATAGATATATGGATAGATAGATAAATAGATACATACATTCATACATACATACTTGCATACATACCTGCCTATAAAGAGAGAGAGAGAGAGAGAGAGAGAGAGAGAGAGAGAGAGAGAGAGAGAGAGGGAGAGAGGGAGAGAGAGAGAGAGAGATCCCCTCTCCCCTAGCCCTACCCCCCCAGCTCACCCCCTCACCCGCATCCACACCACAAACTTGTCTTCACAGCAACTGCTACAAACAAATACGAAAAGCGAAATGAAAAAAAAAAAAAAAAAAAAGACTGATGAACGTGTAAACTGAACTTAATAAAATTTTCTAACCTCTCGCATCGCTCAATTTATCTTAGTGCTTCTGGAACAGAATTTCTCTCACGGTCTGAATCTTTTCGGTCTCGGTCTCTAAAGCCTTTTCTTGGAGACTGTAATGTAAAGTCATAAAACAGGACCACCTTTATGAGTGACTGCATGTGGTCTCGCAATATAGCCGTTGGAGTGACTTTCAATAAAGTATTCTCCAAAAGGCATTTCCCCCTCGGGTATCGCAAGGGATAGAGAGGATAGGAGCGGAAGGGAGAAACACGATGTAAATTGAAATGTTATGATAAAAGGTGATGCTAACGATGACGATAATGATAACTGGATTATAATTATACAATACGCACGGCTGAGAGCGGCGGTTGGTGCCGATTCAACCCCGAGAGCGAAAGGAATATCTGCTTAAATCATGTATTTCGCATAAATCTTCGTCTAAAGCAGAAAGAACCTTTGGTATCAAGCACGATTCGTTCGCCTTTCCATCATGAAGGCAAGATCTGAAGATAATTTCGGGTTGGGAGATATCTTAACTACATCGACGTAAGGAAAGCATACGAAATAACAGCAAAAACAACAACAGCAATAACAACAACAAAATGGCCGTTCTTGAAGGTAAGACGACGCCGGAAAAAATACCCCTCCACGACACTTCCCAAAAAAGGAAAAATAAAAAAAGAGAGAAGATAATCCAAAATGCTTTTAACCGCCGTAAACATGGGCGGAGCAATAAAAATATTAGCACTGCGTATCCCCTTTCCTACTCCTGAGCGATGCGGGAATTTTGAAAGACCGGCTTTTCTATTTGTTCTTTTGCAGGGGATGAGGCCCTCCCTCCGGGGTGAGGTCGGATCGGAGGCTGAATTAGCCCGGGGGAGAACGAGTCATCAGCTGTTAAAATGGAACATTTATATACATACATATATATGTGTGTATATATATACATATATATATATATATATACATATATATATATATATATATATATATATATATATATATAGACACACACACACACACAGATATACATATATATATATTTATATATATATATATATATATATATATATATGTATATATATGTATATATGTATGTATATATATATGTATATATGTATGTATATATATATATATATATATATATATATATGTATATAAATATACATACACACATTTACACACACAAACA
>NC_061827.1:37752135-37757720 GCF_019202785.1 Penaeus chinensis | reverse complement strand
TTCGCGTGACGATGCCTTCTGGAAATTTGCGATTTTTTTTTTTCTAATGTACATGCACTCCTGTGTTCTTGTGTCAATTTTATTTATCTTTTTTTCTTCTTTAATATTCAGTTGGCGCTTGCCTTGTGTGTGTGTCCACTCCGATATGGCTGCATGTACTCGCTGCAATCTGCCTGCGTAGTGTACTGGATGACAGGATGAGGGTGCGGGGTTGCGGTCGGTGTGGGCGGGCTGGCGGATGGAGGTGGGAGCAAACGCAGAACAGAAAGAGGAAAAGCAACTCACGCCCAGTCCCGGACCCTACAGACAGCCAGCACCATCACATCCCTCAAGCCCTACCTAACATACCTAACTCACGCAGAGAAACATAGCCAGTCCCTCTCTACTCTCTACTCCCTCTCTCTTCTCCCTCTCCTCTACCCCCTTCTCTCCTCCTCTTCTCCCTCCCTCTCTCTCCCTCCCTCTCTCTCCCTCCTCATCTATCACTCCCTCTCTCTCCCTCCCTCCTCTCTCCCTCACCTCTCTCTCCTCACCGCTCTCTCCTCCCTCTCCTCTCCTCCCTCTTCTCTCCCTCCCTCCTCCTCCCCTCCCTCTCTCTCTCTCTCCCTCCCACTCTCTCTCTCTCTCCCTCCTCTCTCTCTCTCTCACCTCACCTCTATCTCTCTCTCCTCCCTCTCTCTCTCTTCTCCCTCCCTTTCTTCTCTCTCTCTCCACTCACTCTCTCTCCCTCCCTCTCTCTCCCTCCCTCTCTCTCTCTCCTCTTCTCTCCTCTCCTTCTCTCTCCCTCCCTCACTCTCTCTCTCCCTCCCTCTCTCCCTCCCTCTCTCCCTCCCTCTCTCCCTCTCTCTCTCCCTCTCTCTCTCCCTCTCTCCCTCCCTCTCTCTCTCTCTCCCTCCCTCCCTCCCTCCCTCCCTCCCTCTCTCCCTCCCTCTCTCTCTCCCTCCCTCTCTCTCTCCCTCCCTCCCTCTCTCCCTCCCTCCCCTCCCTCCCCTCCCTCCCTCTCTTCCTCCTTCCTTCACCACCCACCCAGCAAAGCCCAAGGTCGGCCAGGATCAGCCCGCCGCTATGTCGCCTCCTTTACCCACTCCCGGCCGTCGCGTCGGAGGCCATGCTCGGCCCACGAGGAATTCGATTCTCAAACAGGAAGGGGGCAAGGAGGTAAGGGTAAGGGTAAGGGTAAGGGTAAGGGTAAGGGTAAGGGTAAGGGTAAGGGTAAGGGTAAGGGTAAGGGTAAGGGTAAGGGTAAGGGTGAGGGTTAGGGTAAGGGTGAGGGTATGGGTATGGGTATGGGTAAGTTTAAGCGTAAGGATATGGGTATGGGTAAGTTTAAGCGTAAGGATATGGGTATGGTAAAAGGAACGGGGAAAGGGAGAAGATAACAGAAGAGATGAAGGAAGAGGAAGAGGAAGAAGAGAAGGAAGAGGAGGAGGAGGAAGAAGAGAAGGAAGAAGAAGAGAAGGAAGAGGAGGAGGAAGAAGAAGAGAAGGAAGAAGATAAGGAAGAGGAGGAGGAGGAAGAAGAGAAGGAAGAGGAGGAGGAGGAGGAGGAGGAGGAAGAAGAGAAGGAAGAGGAGGAGGAGGAGGAGGAGGCAAAGGGGGAGGAGGAGGAAGAGGAGAAGGAGGAAGAAAAGAAGGAAGAAGAAGAGAAGGAAGAGAAGGAAGAGAAGGAAGAGGAGGAGGAGGAGGAGGAGGAAAAGGGGGGGGGAGGAGGAGGAGAAGGAGGAGGAGGAGGAGGAGGAGGAGGAGGAGGAGGAGGAGGAGGAGGAGGAGGAGGAGATGAAGATGGAGATGGAGAAGGAGGAGATGGAGATGGAGAAGGAGGAGGAGAAGAAGAAGGATAAGGAGAAGAAGGAGAAGGAGAAGGAGAAGAAGAAGGAGGAGGAGGAGAAGGAAAAGCAGAAGGAGAAGAGAAAGAGAAAAGAGAAGCGAGGAATGAGGTTGAGGAGGGGAAGTGGGAAAAGCTGAAAGACAGAGGGAGAGGGAGAGGGAGGGAGAGGGGGGTGATCTTTGGTCTCTCCCAACCTCTTCCTTCCCTCTACTTCCTTTTTTATTTTCCTTTCTCTCATTCGCTCTCTTTCTATCTTTATATCTTTCTATCTTTCTATATTTCTCTCTCTCTCTCTTCCTCTCTCTTCCCCTCTTTTCCTCTCTCTTGTTAACCCTTCCTTCCCTCTCCTTCTCTCCTTTTCTCTACCTTCCTTTCCCTTCCCAATCCCCCCTTTACCTCAGCCCTCTTACCTCCTTCCTCCCCTCTTTCCATCTCAATCCATTCCCCTCCTTTCTTCGCCTTTATCCCCGCTTCCTTTCTTTTCCCCCTCTCTCTCCTTCCTCACCACTTCCCATTACCGCTTTCCTCCTACTGGTTACTTTTACCCCTCCCTCACTCACTCACTCACTCACTCACTCACTCACTCACTCACTCACTCACTCACTCACTCACTCACTCACTCACTCACTCTTTCACTCCCTCTATTTTCATTTCCTTTATTCCTTTACCTCTCTTCCCCTTTATTTTACTTCGCTCCACCTCCCTCTCTCTTTCGCTATCTCCCTAACCTCCATCTCATCGGTTTCTCATTTCTCCTCCCTCTCTCTCCCTATCTTCATTTCCTTTATCCCTTTCTTCCTTCCCTTTATCTCTCTTTCCCTTTCTTTTACGCACCTACTCCCCAACCTCCACCTCATCTTTTCTCACTTCTCCTCCTTCCATCTCCTTCCTTCCTTCCTTCCTTCCTTCCTTCCTTCCTTCCTTCCTTCCTTCCTTCCTTCCTTCCTTCCTCCCTCCCTCCCTCCCTCCCTCCCTCCCTCCCTTCCTCCCTCCCTCCCTTCCTCCCTCCCTCCCTTCCTCCCTCCCTCCCTTCCTCCCTCCCTCCCTTCCTCCCTCCCTCCCTTCTTTTCCCTCCTCCTCCACCAACACGAACAAAAACAAACCCACGCATGTACACACACACACACACACACGACACACCCCTCCATCCCACCCTCACGAATACCATGATCCAAACCTCGCTCGGCTCGCACGCACGCACGCAGGCACGCATGCACGCAGGCACGCATGCACGCACGCACGCACGCACGCACGCAGCCCACACGCGGCAGCCGTCTCTCGCTCAGACTCACCTGCTGGCGTCGGTCGCGGTCGGGGCGCGTCGGCGTCACAGCGACAGATTGGTCAACGCCACTGCTTCCAATCCTCCTCTCGAAAGGTCAAAGGTCAACGAATCGTGACTCCTTATTTTTTTAAGTACACCGCCGCACGCACACTCACGAACACACACACATGAATTTGTCGTCACTATAATTCCTCCAAGTTATGATTTTCTTTTTTTTTTCTGTTTTCTCTGTGATTCAATAATGATATCAATTTTCTGTATGATTTAATCCTCTTAAACAAACACTATCCCTTTATCCGTCACTTCAAGAAATAAATAAATAAATAAAACACACTTTATACGGAATTCACTGCATCTCATACCAATAAAACGATGATGGTGGGTGATGATGATGATGATGATGATGATGATGATGATGATTATGATGATGGTGGTGGTGATGGTGATGATGATATGATGATGGTGATGATGAGGATGATGATGAGGAGGAGGATGATGGTGGGTGATGATGATGATGATGATGATGATGATGATGATGGTGGTGGTGATGGTGATGATGATATGATGATGGTGATGATGAGGATGATGATGAGGAGGAGGATGATGGTGGGTGATGATGATGATGATGATGATGATGATGATGGTGGTGGTGATGGTGATGATGATATGATGATGATGATGGTGATGGTGGTGGTGGTGGTGATGATGATGGTGATGATGATATGATGATGGTGGTGATGATGGTGATGGTGGTGGTGATGATGATGATGGTGATGATGATATGATGATGGTGATGGTGGTGGTGATGATGATGATGGTGATGATATGATGATGATATGATGGTGGTGATGATGGTGATGGTGGTGGTGATGATGATGATAAGGATGATGATGATGGTGGGGGGGGGGTGATTATGGAGGTGATGATGGTGATGATAATGGTGATGATGGTGGTGATGGTGATGATAATGATGATGATGGTGGTGGTGATGATAATGATGATAATGATAATGATAATGATGGTGATGATAATGATGATGGTGATGATAATAATGATGGTGATGATAATGATAATGATGGTGATGATAATGGTGATGATGATATAATGATGATAGTGATGATAGCAAAGAAATGGACGCAGAAAAGCAGTATATATAGATGTAGGCCTAAACAAGAAGCTCGTTGGCAGGCACTTTAACACTGAGGGTGACTTGCACAATTAGCCCGTGTTGTCATCTCATTAAGAATGGGATATAGACAGCAGAAAAGGAGGAAGGGAGGGGGAGGGAGGGGGAGGGAGGGGGAGGGAGGGGGAGGGAGGGAGAGGGAGAGGGAGGGGGAGGGGGAGGGAGGGAGGGAGGAAGAGAGAGGGAGAGAGGGAGGAAGGGAGGGAGGAAGAGGGAGGGAGGAAGAGGGAGGGAGGGAGAGGGAGAGGGAGAGGGAGAGGGAGAGGGAGAAGGAGAGGGAGAGGGAGAGTGAGAGGGAGAGGGAGATTGGGTGAGAAGACACACATGCTGACAATCAGACAAATATATCAACACAGAGAGGAGCACGCACGCACGCACACACACATTCTCGCTTACTTCCCTCATACCGACACCTCGACACTCATATTTCAACGCATCTCAATATTCACTTTTTTCCATCGTCACACGCACGAAACTCACACAGTCATCACCACTCCCTTTCGAAGCCAATTCACGCACGCACGCACTCACAAGCATTCACACGCAAGCAAGTACGCACGCAAGTTCCCACGTGCTCTTCTTCCACGCTGTTTCCGGACACTGAACCACAAGCTCGTCTCCTCTTCCCTCTTCCTTTCTACTTCTCTCCTCCCTCTTCCTTTCTATCACTTCTTCCTTCCCTCTTCCTTTCTACTTCTTTCCTCCCTCTTTTTTTTATTCCTTCCCTCTTCTTTTCTATCACTTCTTCCTTCCCTCTTCCTTTCTACTTTTCTCCTCCCTCTTCTTTTCTATCACTTCTTCCTTCCCTCTTCCTTTCTACTTCTTTCCTCCCTCTTTTTTTTATTCCTTCCCTCTTCTTTTCTATCACTTCTTCCTTCCCTCTTCCTTTCTACTTTTCTCCTCCCTCTTCTTTTCTATCACTTCTTCCTTCCCTCTTCCTTTCTACTTCTTTCCTCCCTCTTTTTTTTATTCCTTCCCTCTTCTTTTCTATCACTTCTTCCTTCCCTCTTCCTTTCTACTTCTTTCCTCCTTCTTCTTTTATTCCTTCCCTCTTCCTTTCTACTTCTTTCCTCCCTCTTTTTTGTATTCCTTCTCTCTTCCTTTCTACTGTTTTCCTCCCTCTTCTTTTCTATCACTTCTTCCTTCCCTCTTCCTTTCTAACACTTATCCCTTCCCCCTTCCTTTTTACAACTTTTTCTTCCCTCCTTATTTCTACCATTTCTTTCTCTCCTTCTCATTTCTATTATTTCTTTCTTTCTTCCCTCCTCATTTCTACCATTTCTTTGT
>NC_061827.1:37734635-37739635 GCF_019202785.1 Penaeus chinensis | reverse complement strand
TTCTAGCCTCGAAACGGATTGTAACCCCGAATCGTTTACATGCCCCGAAACGTTTTCTAGCTCCGAAACGTTTTGTTGACCCCAAACGTACGTTTCCTAGCCCCGAAGCTTATTGTAATCCAGAAACGTTTCCTATACCCGACTTATTTCGTTACCCGAAACGTTTCCTAGTCCTGAGGCGTTTTGTAACTCCGAAACGTTTCCTAGCCCCGAAACGTTGCCTAATCCCGAAACGTTTCGTTTAACCTAAACGTCTCCTAGCCACGAAACGTTTTCTAGCCCCGAAGCGTTTGTAACCCCGAAAAGTTTGTTTTAAAAATAAAGCAAGATTTCCTTTGCAACGTTCCGTTTACCTTAAGACTGACATACATGCAGGGTCTTATGCGAAATGAGAGACGGGTGAGACAGTAGAGTGAAGGGGGGGAAGGGAGGGAGGGAGAGAATGAGGAAAAGAAAGAAAAAAAGAAAGAAAGAAAGAAAGAAAGAGTGAGAGTGAGTGAGTGAGTGTGAGTGAGTGAGAGAGTGTGAGTGAGTGAGTGAGTGAGTGAGTGAGTGAGTGAGTGAGTGAGTGAGTGAGTGAGTGAGTGAGTGAGTGAGTGAGGAAGTAAGTGAGAGTCAGTGAGAGTGAGAAAGAAAGAGTGAAAGAGTGAAAGTGAGTGAGAGTGAGATTGATAGTGAGAGAGCGAAAGTGAATGAGAGAGCGTGCGAGGGCGAATAAGAAAGAAAGAGGAAGAGAGAGAGAGAGAGAGAGAGTAAAAAATATATATAATGAGAATTAAAAAGAAAGAGAAAGCATTAAAGAAGAAGAAAAAAAGCCAGAGGGAAAAAAAAACACAATATCCAATCCAGCTGACCGAACTCGTGCGTGCGTGTGCCGAGATCAAGACCCGAACCCAAAAACCAATACTTGGAGGCCCGGGCACAGAGGGAGGAGGGGGAGGGGGGAGGGGTGGCAGGAGACGTGTTTCCCGATACACCTGGTCTCGCCGAGGGATAGGTAGGTGGGAGGGAGAGGAGAAGGGGGGAGGGAAGGGGGGAAGGGGGAGGGAAGAGGGGGAAGGGGGAGGGAAGAGGGGGAAGGGGGAGGGAAGAGGAGGAGGAGGAGGAGGAGGAGGAGGAGGAGGAGGAGGAGGAGGAGGAGGGAAGATGAGGAGGAGGAGGAGGAGGAGGAGGAGGAGGAGGAGGAGGAGGAGGAGGAGGAGGAGGAGGAGGAGGAGGAGGAGGAGGAGGAGGAAGAGGAGGAGGGGGGAGGTGGAGGGGGGGAGGAGGAAGAGAAGCTGGAGGAGGAGCAGGAGAAGCAGCAGGATTAGAAGGAGCAGCAGGAGCAGCAGCAGCAGGAGCAGGAGCAGGAGGACGAGGAGAGAGAGGAGGATGACTTCAACGAGGACACCCTTTAGGTCAACAGGAGGAAGAGGAGTAAGGAGAAATAATAAAGAGGCAGGGGAGGACGACTTTGGCCAGGGCCTCGGGACCAACAAAAAGGTCAATCAAGCAAGTTTGGCATGTCTGGGAGAGAGAGAGAAAAAAAAAAAAAAAAAAAAAAATCCTAAATAAAAATAAGCGTCCGGAAAAGGAACACGGCCGAGGCGAAATGAACCCCGCCTGCCCGAGAGCCGAACCAATGACGACTATCCTGAACCACGACTCCACGCGGAAAGGAACCCTTGCCATTCGCCATCCCCTTCTCCCGAAGAAAGGCCCACGAAATCCCCGAGAAGGACCCGTCCCGCGCCCGTCCACCTGGCCTGTAGGAGCGGCCGTCGACCACTCCACCCGCCCATCCGCCCGTCAGCCAGCCAGTCAGCCCGCCCATCAGAGGGTGTGGAATCACCTGGAGCAAGAACCACCGGATGTTCACGCTGCTGTTGGCGGCCCGCCCGTAAGGCGCGCAAAGTAAGAGAGGGGGGGGGAGAGAGAGAGAGAGAGAGAGAGAGAGAGAGAGAGAGAGAGAGAGAGAGAGAGAGAGAGAGAGAGAGAGAGAGAGAAGATCGGGTGTGCGCAATGTGAGGCTGTAACGCGATCTAAGAATAGACCCGAGGTTGAGGAAGTACTACGAAGCTCTTAAGAATGAGACCAAAAAAAAACAAATTATATTCAAATATCGTTTCCCCATAAGAGTCATATGACCTGTTCCTCACTAAACCATTAAACCAATGCACTCTTTCTCTATCTACCACCAACCAATAAAATAAAAAATCGTCCTTCCTACTAAAAACCGACCCAAAACACTACACCTCATTAACCTTTACCGAGAAAGGAATAACGATGACCCTCGAGCAAGCAAGCAATCGTAGACAGAGTGGCACACTGGAGGGAGAGGAGGGGGGGGGGGGGCGACGAGAACGGACGTCCAAGGGGGTCAAGGGTGAGAGGGATCTCGCTGAAAGTGGGCGTGGAACTGACCGTGTTTGGCTAGGAGGTATGTGTGTGTGTGTGTGTGTGTGTGTGTGTGTGTGTGTGTGTGTGTGTGTGTGTGTGTGTGTGTGTGTGTGAGTGTGAGTGTGAGTGTGAGTGTGAGTGTGAGTGTGAGTGTGAGTGAGTGTGAGTGTGAGTGTGAGTGTGAGTGTGTGTGTGTGTGTGTGTGTGTGTGTGTGTGTGTGTGTGTGTGTGTGTGTAAGTGGGCTCGTGCGAACCGAGGAGAGCATATTCATAAATCCAAAACGAAAATAAACTTACATAAAAAAACAAGACCTTTCCGAAACACCCTAATTCATACCACAATACCCAAACCACCAATATTCCTAATAATAACAACAAAATCAACAAATAGCAAATCAAAACATCTACACCAGAAACAGCGAGGGCCCTCCGCCGTGCCGACGTACCAATCGCCCTTAACGACTCCCACAAAGGCGGAAATGATGAATACCGAACGAATGCATATTGCCCCATTACAGTCTATCTATTTTCTATCAATATTCTCTCTATCACATTCTACCTCATATTTTCTATATAGCATTATATTTACATTATTTCCATATTACATAATATTCACATAATACCTATGTTCTATTCATATTTCATTCGTTATATTCCATTTCTACATTTTCTATATCATATCGCATTCTCTCTATTATCATTACCTGTGCCACCTGCAGACCAATAAAAAAACAACGCTAAACAGGACGGAGGAACGACGAAATTCACTAACAAATACGAGACAGAAACAGAAATAAGTAAATAAATAAACATAAGACAAATGAAACGAAACACAAAACTGAAACGGGAGACAAAGAAAGACCAAGAAAAACAAAAACAAAATAAACACGACACAAGGGACAGAGATGCCGCAGGAAGTTCCCACAGACTACTTCCTGCCCAACTTCCTCACAAGACGGGGCATCGCAGCAGTAAGTAGTGTACCAACTGATGAATAAACGGTCACCCTTACTACCCCGATAGACGTACGTGGTGGTGGGTATGCAGTACGTGGTGGTGGGTAGGCAGTACGTAGTGGCGGGTAGGCAGTATTTGGTGGTGGGTAGGCAGTACGTGGTGGTGGGTAGGCAGTACGTGGTGGTGGGTAAGCAGTACGTGGTGGTGGGTAGGCAGTACGTGGTGGTGGGTAGGCAGTACGTGGTGGTGGGTAGGGAGTACGTAGTGGGTATGCATTCCAGATGTGATAATGGCAGGTAATATTATGTAAATAAGGACAGGCAACGATATGGAAATAGAAGGGTAATTGAAGGTAGGTGGGGGGTAATTATTAAAGACAAACAAGGAAATAAAATACAAGAAAACTAAGCAAGATAAAAGAACAGTGAATTATCTTCTTTTTTTTAATGTGATTAATCCACAGGCCTACAATCACTTACAATACAGGTTAAATAAGAAAATACAACAATAAATAAGAAGTAGGGATACAGGCTACTAGACTCAAAACAAATATATATTAAAAATAAAGAAAATGCAGACGATACCGTGACACCCCAGGAGCTAGGACCGGCCGCTTACTCACCTGGAAAAAAAGAAAAATATATTTAAATATAAGATTTCTCTAAATATGTAATGTTAATCAAAATATACCACCGTGACAATGCATAAAAAAGTGATGATGACGCATACCCGCACCCACGCACACGGACAATAAAGAAATACATACGCACATACATACATACATACATACATACATACATACATACTTTCGTACATGCAAATATACTTACATAAATGAATAGAGAAAGGTTAATAGAAAAAAAAAAATAAACAAACTGAGTAAACAAACGTTAAAACAAATAAAACCCAACTTACTAATCCAATAAATAAATAAATAACAAAAAGAAATAAATAAATATATAAATACCTACAAAAACAAAAACATAAAACTGTTAATACATCGCCCCGATTCTTCCGTCGGTTACAATTCCAGAACGAAAACCACCTCAATGCAATATTCCATCAAGTCTCCATCTTCAAAAATCGCCATTGCGTCCATGAGTGCATGGGTGTTCGTGAGGTTATGGGCGTCCGTGGGTGCATGGGTGTTCGTGAGTGCATGGGCGTCCGTGAGTGCATGGGCGTCCGTGAGTGCATGGTTGTTCGTGTTAGCATATGCGTCCGTGAAAATATGTGCGTTTGTTTACACGTGCGTTTAAGTACCACAGACGCTAGAATATTCGCATTTTACGAAGCGGAAGAGCGCGGGTGTGTCACACGGGTGCGGCCGGATGACGGACGACTGGGCGCGGATGACGGACGACTGGGCGCGGACCACGGACGAGTGGGCGCATGGAACAGAGGCATCAGTGCTGGGAACAGACGAGTGGGCCCGGATAACGCACTAGTGAGCAAAGCCTATTCAAGTAATTACACAGACCTTGCTAGTGAGCGCCTGTAACACTTAGTGGACGTATGCAAGGCAAGGCGAATGCAAGCAAGAAGCCCCTCCGTGACCCTCGCTAAACCCGGCGCGAGACCTCGTTCCGCCTTGACCTCGGCTTCGGTTCGATACGTAATGGCACGAGGAGCACGTCGCACGCAGGGGGCCGCGCGGAGCCAAG
>NC_061827.1:37722135-37732135 GCF_019202785.1 Penaeus chinensis | reverse complement strand
AGAGAATTTCTCAGGCCTATGATACAGAGAATTTCTCAGGCCTATGATAAAGATAATTTCCCAGGCCTATAATAAAGAAAATTTCCTAGGCCTGTAATTAAGAGATTTTTTCGGGTCTATAATGCAGAAAATTCCCCAGACCTATAATACAGGGAATTTCCCAAGCCCACAAGAATAATACAGAATAATAATCCTTTTCCCCTGCAACAACCACCGTCCCTTTGTCAAAAAATGGAGATACAGAAACAAAGACACTCATAAAAAAATAAACTGAGCAACACGTCAACCTATCCTTCGCCCGCACACCTGCAAATAAAAAAATAAATGACAATCCATTAATCCCGTTTAAAAATGCCGCGAAAAAAATATACCTGTCCAACGGTTATCCGATTCCTTTCTATCTTTCTTTCTTTCTTTCTTTATTTATTTATTTCTCTCTTTCTTTCTCTCTTTCTAAATTTCTTTCTTTCTCACAAACACATACACACACACACACATACACTATATATATTATATATATATATATATATAAATAAATATATATATAAAGAGAGAGAGAGAGAGAGAGAGAGAGAGAGAGAGAGAGAGAGAGAGAGAGAGAGAGAGAGAGAGAGAGAGAGAGAGAGAGAGAGAGAGAGGGGAGGGGGAGGCACAGCTTCCCGACCCTGCCCTGGCACAGCCCAAACGAGAAATACGGGTGAAGACGAAAGAAAAAGGGGAAAAAGACCAATCTGCAAGACACACCTAACAGTTACCAAGCCACCTGCGGGGTGGAGGAGGAGGAGGAGGAGGAGGAGGAGGAGGAGGAGGAGGAGGAGGAGAAGAAGGAGAAAGAGGAGGAGGAGGAGGAGAAGAAGGAGAAAGAGGAGGAGGAGGAGGAGGAGGAGGAGGAGGAGGAGGAGGAGGAGGGGGAGGAGGAGGAGGGGGAGGAGGAGGGGGGGGAGGAGGAGGAGGGGGGTAGGAGGAGGAGGGGGGTAGGAGGAGGAGGAGGAGGAGGAGGAGGAGGAGGAGGAGGGATTGCGGAGGAGGAGGGGGAGGAGGGGTTGAGGAGGAGGGTGAGGAGGGGTTGAGGAGGAGGGGGAGGAGGGGTTGAGGAGGAGGGGGAGGAGGGGTTGAGGAGGAGGGGTTGAGGAGGAGGAGGAAGAGGAGCAGGGATTGCGGAGGAGGAGGAGGGGTTGAGGAGGAGGAGGAGGGAGAGGAGGGGTTGAGGAGGAGGGAGAGGAGGGGTTGAGTAGGAGGAGGAGGAGGAGGAGGAGGAGGAGGAGGAGGAGGAGGAATAGGAGGAGGAGGAAGTAAATGATAAGGAGGAGGAGGAAGAGGAGGAAGAGGAGGAAGAGGAGTAAAAGGAGGAGGAAGAGGAAGAACAGGAACACCAATTGGTGGTGGTGTAGCTAAAAGGAATAAAAATCAAGAGGAAAGAAAACCCAAATAGAAAAAAAAAAAAAAAAAATGACAGAACAACAAAAAAAAAGGAAAAAAAAAAGTGACACACACCTTCCACTCCTTCACCTCATTTTCCACCTAAACCTCCGCCCACCTCCTCCTCCCCCATCCATCCTCACCAACCGAACACACACACACACACATAGACATACACATACACATACACACACACACACACACACACACACACACACACACACACTCACTCACTCACTCACACTCTCTCTCTCTTACACTCTCTCTCTCTTACACTCTCTCTATCTCCATCTCCATCTCCATCTCCATCTCCATCTCCATCTCCATCTCCATCTCCATCTCCATCTCCATCTCCATCTCTATCTCTATCTCTATCTCTATCTCTATCTCTATCTCTATCTCTATCTCTCTCTCTATCTCTATCTCTATCTCTATCTCTATCTCTCTCTCTCTCGCTCTCGCTCACCCCCGCATTTAGAAACATGACTGAAATCTCGAGTATTCGGGTATCTCCCCCCCTCTCACCCTGCCCCTAAAATCGCCTAACCCCCCTTCCTCTTCTTCCCCAACTTTAATAGCCTTTCTCCACTCCTCCCGAGCCCTTCCCCTACCTTATACCCCTCCTCTCCTCCCCCTACCCCTCCTCTTTTCTCTTACCCTTCTTCCCTCCTCCTCTCCTTCCCCCCTTCCCCTCCAATCCCTATTCATCCTCCCTACCCCACCCCCACCCCACCCCAAAAAATGCTGCATCTTGACAGCATTCCGGTTTTTATCTCTTGGTCTTACGGAATGCACCGGATTCGGCGGTGGCACATCTTATAAGGAGCAGCAGGACGCGATTGGCACTGGGATTAGAACTGGTAATCAGGATTGGAATCCGGACTCGAATCAAGATTGGAATCAGAACTGTAAACAGGGGTGAAATCAGTATTGGAATCTGGACTCGAATCAGGATTGTAATCTGGATTAGAAACAGGACTGGAATCAGGAATGGGAATGGGATGGAGCTGGGACTGGAATTTTGTAGGGATAGGGGTATAGGATATGGGGGGGGGGGAAGGGTAAGAGTAAGGGGAAGAAAGGGATGGGGAACTGGAAGGGGAAGGGGAAGGGGAAGGGGAAGGGGAAGGGGAAGGGGAAGGGGAAGGAGAAGGGGAAGGAGAAAGGGAAGGGGAAGGGGTAAGGTATGAGTAACGACTAGGGGGGGGGGGTAAAGGCAGAGGTAAAGGTAGGGCTGAGGAGAGGGGCAAGGATGAGGGCAGACAGTAAGGGATGGGTAAGGGGTAAGGGGTAAGGGTAAGGGTAAGGGTAAGGGTAGGGGCAGGAGTCAGGGCCGGGCTAAGGAGAGGGGACTGGAGCAAGGTGCAAGGAGTGGGAGTGGGAGTGGGAGTGGGGGTGGGGGTGGGGGTGGGGGTGGGGGTGGGGGTGGGGCGGCTGGCAGGATGGCTCCGTGAGTCATCCGCACGCCCACAACCGGTTCGGAACAAGAGTGGGTGGGGCGGACGGATGGGGTGTAGGGGAGGGGGGGGGAGGAGGCGGAGGAGAGGAAGATTAGGAGAGGGATGGGGTGAGGGGGAGGAGTGGGACAGAGGGAGGGAGTAGGGGAGAAGGGAGGGAGTAGGGGAGAAGGGAGGGAGGAGGAGAGGAGGGGAAAAGAGGAAGGATAAAGGTGGAGGAGGAGGGAGGGGAGAGGAGGGGAGGAGGGAGGGGAGAGGAAAGGGGGGAAGATTGGGAGAAGAGGTAGGAAAGGAGGGGAAGAAGGAGGGGGAGAGGGAGCTTGAGGTGTAAATATTATGGAGAAGCCTTTTTGTGCTACGTTTTTAGAGGCGAGGTTAAAGAAAACGAAGCGTAAAGATGAGGAAGGAAGAGGAAGAGAAGAAAGAGGAGGAAGAGAGGGAGGAGTTGGAGGAGGAAGAAGAAAAGGAAGTCAGAACGAGGAGAAGGAGGAAGAGAAAGAGGAAGAAGGGAAGGAAGAGTTGGAGGAGGAAGAAGAAACGGAAGAAGTAGGGACGAGGAGGAAGAGGGAGAGGAGGAAGAGAAGGAGTTGGAGGAGGAAGACGAAAAGGAGGAAGTAGGGACAAGGAGGAGGAAAAAGAGGAGGAAGGTAAGGAGGAGTTGGAGGAGGAGGAGAAGTTGGAGGAGGAGGAGGAGGAGGAAGTAGGGGGGAGGAGGAGGAGGAGGAGGAGGAGGAGGAGGAGGAGGAGGAGGAGGAGGAGGAGGAGGAGGAGGAGGAGGAGGAGAACGAAGAAGGGACGAGAAGGGAGAAGACACAGAAGGGGTCGAAGAAGGGGGAGGAGGAAGTAGGGGAGGAAGAGGACACAAAACACGTATAAAAGTTAAAAACACACGTTTATGAACGCATAAACAACACACATAAACAGACAGGTCCAACTAAGATAACAGGTATTAGGGCCAGGACACCTAATAGATTATGTGTGAGTGGTATGCGCGTGAATGTGGTATGACATACTTCATTGGTGTATGATGCACGTATATGTAGTATGATTTACGCGTGTGTGGTATCCTGTACGTGTACATGGTATGATATCCTGTATGTGTAAATGGTATAGGCATATGTGCATGGTATGACGCCTGTGTGCAGACGGTATGATGTTTCTGTGCGATTTATTGAAGATGTGATATGATGAAACATCATGACACACACATGATGTGAGTGATATGATATGATGTATGTATCTGCGAGTATGTATGTATGTATGTATGTATGTATGTATGTATGTATGCACGTATGAATGCATGTATATAAGTATGCGTGTTATAATGCATGATTGTGAACTATGACATTTGTGTATGCATTACGTGGCGCTAAGGAAGAGTTTGAGGAAAATGAAGGAGGCGGGAATGAGAGAAGGAAGAAGAGACGCAAGGTACGAAAACAAAGAAGAAAGAAGAGAGGAAGATAAAGACAATAGAGAGGGAAGCAGAGAGGCGAGGGAAGAAAACAGAGCAGGAGGAAGAAAGGAAGAGAAGGAGGCGGATATCAGGTCTATGACTCACTGACGAATGGACAAATGAAGGAGACGGAGGAAGTGACGACATTAAAGGGAATACGCCGAAGGGTGCGGGCGAAGGGTTGGGGGGGAGGATGGGGGGAGAAGGATGGGGGTGGAAGGATGGGGGGAGAAGGATGGGGGGTGGAGGGTGGGGGAGAAGGGTGGGAGAGAAACGTGGGGGTGGAAGGTGGGGGGAGAAGGATGGGGGTGGAGGGTGGAGGGTGGGGGGAGAAGGATGGGGGTGGAGGGTGGGCGGAGAAGGATGGGGGTAGAGAGTGGGGGGAGAAGAATGGGGGGGCTAAGGGTGGAGGGAGAAGGATGGGGGTGGAGGGTGGGGGGGAAGGATGGGGGAGAAAGGTGGGGGAGAAGGATGGGGGGAGAAGGATGGGGGAGAAGGGTGGGGGTGGAGGGTTGGGGGGAGAAGGGTGGGGGAGAAGGGTGGGGGCGAAAGCTAGGGGGAGAAGGATGGGGGAGAAGGGTGTTGGGAAAAAGGTGGGGGGAGAAGGATGGGGGTGAAGGGTGGGGGGGAGAAGGATGTGGAAGAAGAGTAGGGAGAAGCATGGGGGTAAAGGGTGCGTGCGAAGGGTGGGGATGGGGGTGGAGGCGAAGGGTGAGGATGAGTTACTAAAGTGTGGGTGTGTGGTGCTGGGGATAAGGGGATAAGGGTGAGGGGGAGGTGGTACAAGGGGGGGGGGGAGTTACAGGGTATGAGTGGGTTGTGGTTTAAAGGGAGTGGGTGTGGGCGAGGGAGAGGGCACAGGGTATACATGTGGGGCACGGCTCAAGGTGGGGGAGAAGGGGGTTTACAGAATAAGGGGGGAGGGGTACCAGGGTGTGACGAATATAGGGTGTGGGGGCACCGGATATAGAGGAGGGGGAGGGGAGGGGGTGCATGGATGGGGTGGAGGTACAGGGGGAGGGGAGGGGAGGGGAGGAGAGGGGGTGCATGGATGGGGTGGAGGTACAGGGGGAGGGGAGGGGAGGCGGTGCATGGATGGGGTGGAGGTACAGGGGGAGGGGAGGGGAGGGTATGAGCCAGCTGGTGGGGGTGGGGATAAAAGGACTGAAGTTGAGCTGATGAGCGGGTGGAGGGGGGGGGGGTTCCAGGGAAGGGGGGGAGGAGGTAAATGACAGGGATAAAAAAAAATCTAAGATGAAGGATGACTGACAATGACAAGGAAAACTAACTGAGAATAAAAAAAACACGCAAAGGTATCAAGAGTAAAACAATAACAACAACAACAATAATAATAACAATAGCCATCATCATCATCATCAACATAATAATAATAATAATAATAATAATAATAATAATAATAATAACAAATATATATATATTTTTTAAAATCTAAACTACAAGGAAATGGCGACAGGAAAAAGGAATGAATACGCCAAAGGGAAAGAAACCGAAAAGGAAAGAAGAGAGACAAAAGGAAGGTAAATATTGCGAAAAAGCTATCTTAAAGAGTATGTGTGAATCGAGAGGGGAGAGGGGAGAGGGGAGAGGGGAGGGGGGAGGGAGGGGAAAGGGGGTAAGGAAACGGGGGCAGAGGGGTAGGGGGAGGGGTAGGGGTAGGGGTAGGGGGAGGGGGAGGGGGCAGAGGAGGAGGAGGAGGAGGAGGAGGAGGAGGAGGAGGAGGAGGAGGAGGAGGAGGAGGAGAAAAGGAAAGGGGGGGGGGGGGAGGAGGAGGAGGAGGAGGAGGAGGAGGAGAGGAAAGGGGGAAGAGGAAGGGGAAGAGGGATAGAGGAGAGGGGAAGGGGTAAGCGAGGGGCATAGGGGAGAGGGCACCGGGTGGCCTTAAAGGTTATATAACAAGAGAAGAGGCGGAAGCAAAAGGATTGGGTTAAAGGGGAAATAATGGAAGGGACAAAATGAAGAAAGAGGAAGTAAAATGGGGTAAGAGAGGGAAAGGGAACGGGGGAGAGGGAGAGGGAGAGGGAGAGGGAAAGGGAGAGGGAGAGAGAGAGAGAGGGAGAGGGAGAGGGAGAGGGAGAGGGAGAGGGAAAGGGAGAGGGAGAGGGAAAGGGAGAGGGAGAGGGAGAGGGAGAGGGAGAGAGAGAGAGAGAGAGAGGGAGAGGGAGAGGGAAAGGGAGAGAAGGGGGAGAAGGAGAGAGAGGGAGAGGAGGGGGAGGGAGAAGGAGGGGGATGGGGGAAATATGGAGGGGGAGAGGGAGAGGAGGGGGAGGGAGAGGTAGAAGGAGGGGGATGGGAGGGAGGGAGGGAGGGAGGGAGGGAGGGAGGGAGGGAGGGAGGGAGGGAGGTAGGGAGGGAGGGAGGGAGAGAGGGAGGGAGAGAGGGAGGGAGAGAGGGGGAGAGAGAGAGAGAGAGAGAGAGAGAGAGAGAGAGAGAGAGAGAGAGAGAGAGAGAGAGAGAGAGAGAGAGAGAGAGAGAGTCCATTAATCCCTTAGAAGTCATGTTTTCCCGTCAACCACTGCTACATAGCTTTTAGTGTTTTAATTCTGAAAAAAACTATCTATTTCTGTCTCCGTTTCTGCCTCATATTTGTGCATACTTACATATATATATACAAGCACTTATCCACCCACACCTATACTCCCATACAAATACACATACACACACATACACATTCACACTCACTCATATCCACGTCACAAATACACTTACTCACTCACTTACTCACTCAGTTATTCACCTTCCTTCCATTTCCCATTCCCTTATTAATTAACGCGAGATAATTCTAAATAAAAAAAAAAAACAATAGGAATGATAAAAAAATATGAGAAAATAAAATAATGAAAAACAAAAAAGAGGAAACAGACAAGAACATTTTAGAAAATGATATAAAGAGGAAAAAAACTAAAGTAAGCCAAGAGCCAAGAGAACGAAATAAAAATAAAAGGTACGCCACACAAAACAAAAATAAATAGGGGGGAATGTGGAAAATGAGGATGGAATAAGAGAAATAAGAGGAACAGAAGACACGAAAGGAGGAAAATTGCAACCAAGGAAAGACAAATACAGAAGGAAGACGAAGCTCGAAAGCTGACACCGGTCCCTGCTTCTTCCTCCTCCTCCTCTTCCTCCCCCTTCCCCCCTCCCTTTATCCCGTTTAGTTTACTTCCCTTTCCTTCCCTTCCCCTCTTTCTCTCGTCTCCCTTCTAGTTTACTTTTCCAGCTCCTCCCACCCTCCCCTCTCTTATCTCTCCCCACCACCCCGTCCCCCTCCCCTCCCTTCTCCTCTCTCCTCCTTCCACCCCATGCTATTTTATTTTCCTTCTCCTTCCTCCCCTCTCTCCTATCCCCCTTCCTCCTCATTTCCCTTCCCCCTCTCCTCTAGCTCCCTTCCTCCTCCCTGTTCCCTCCCTTCTTTTCCCCTTCCACTCCCTCCCCGTGTACCCTCCTCCCCCATCCTCGACCTTCACTTTCCCCTCCTTCCCCTTCTCCCCTGCTCCCCCTCCCCACCTCTCCATCCCTTCCTCATCCTTCACCCTCCCCTACTCCGCCTCCCTCACCCTCCCCTCCTCTTGAGCCCTGGATGGGGAGAGGGAGAGGGAGAGGGGGGGAGGGAGTGCATCCCGACCCGCGGTTCGGCGAGACGGCGCGGCGACCGACCAGCCGACGCGACTTTCCCGCGACACCGAACTTCCTGGGTACATTTGGGGGGAAAGGGGAGGGCAGGGGAGGGGGGGAGGGGGGGAGGGGGGGAGGGGAGGGGGGAGGGGGGGCAGGGGGGGTGAGGGAAGGACAGGGGAGGGGGAGAGGGAGGGCAGTGGAGGAAAGGGAGGGCAGTGGATGGGGAGAGAGTGGAGGGCAGTGGAGGGGGAGAGGGGGAGAAGGGGGACGGGGGAGAGGGGAGAGGGGGGGAAGGGAGGGGGAGGAAATGGAAGGGCTGGGGAGAAAAGAGAAGCGGAAGGAAATGAGAGGGAACGAGAGGGAAGGAGAGGAGAGAGTAGGGAAGGAAAGGGAGGGGGAGGGAGGGTAGAGAAAGAGAGGGAAGGGGAGGGAGGAAAGTGAAGGAGAGGGGAAGGAGAGGGAAGGGCAGAGAAGGAGGGGGAAGGGGAGGGAAGGGCAGAGAAGGAGAAGGCAAGGTGAGGGGAGGGCAATAAAGGAAAGACGGAGACAGGAGGGCAAGGAGGACACGACAATTATCTTTAATGCTCTGATTACGCCCCTAAAAAAATGCGGTAATAGTTGACATTATATGCATGCGTGTCTGTACATTCAAACACACCAAGCAAGCAATATGCACATAAACATGCCTGCTTGTATACATACACACATGAAAACATAAGCCACGCACACTTATTACAGACGCACTACAGCCCAGATTAATAAAAGCAAGGGAATAAACAGAGACCAAAGAATATATTAAAACAACGCAACCCTTTTCCCCGGCTTCGAAACAGCCCATTGAAGCGCAGGAAGGAAAGACAAGCGACCTTCCCGGACCCGCGACAGCAAACGGGTAAAAAAATATAAATTAATAAATACAAAATAACAATAATAAATAAAAGAAGAAGGAGAAGAAGAAGAACAAGAAGAAGGTAGAGGAGAAGAAGAAGAAGAAAAAAAGAATAAGAAAAAGATGAAAAAGGAGAAAAAGAAGAAGAGGAAGAAAAAAATCGGGGAAAAATACTTTCTCCTTTGCCTGCTTACATAAGAGAAAGCGAGAAGGGGGGATACGGGGGTAAGAAATGAGACAGAAGGGACGGGACACAACCGAATGGACGGACGGAGACAGACAGACAGACAGACAGACAGACAGACACACGCACATATATATAGTGAGAAAGAGAGAGAGAGTGATTGACTGATACACAGATAGACAGATAGATACGTAAACACACACACATATACTCTCGCATAAAACAGCCGCCGTAAGAAGCTCCCGCGGACGAAGAGGAGGAGGAGGAGGAGGAGGAGGAGGAGGAGGAGGAGGAAGATGAGGAGGAGAAGGAGGAGAAGAAAGAAAAGGAGAAGAAGGAGAAGAAGAGGAAAAGCAGGAAAATAAAAATGAAAAGAAGAACAAAAAACAAGAGGAGAAGGAAGCAGAGGGCCGACGACCGAGCGTGGGAAAATTCCTTACCCCCCGCCCACCCCATCCCTCCGTCCCTACCCCTCCCCTAGCTTCTTCCCCTCCAAATAACTCCTGGACATAAAAAAAAAAAAAAAGGAATTTCAACGGAGAGCTCACGCCCCCTCGCAAGCCGTGCGGCGCCACGGACGAAGCTGAGGTCGAGGCTTCGAAGGCAAGACAAGAGCAAAAAAAGAAAGCAAAAAGAGGAAAAGGAAAGCTAAAAGAAGGCAACGAGAGGAAAAGGAAAGCTAAAAGAAGGCAACGAGAGGAAAAGGAAAGCTAAAAGAAGGCACCGAGAGGAAAAGGAAAGCTAAAAGAATGCAACGAGAGGAAAAGGAAAGTTAAAAGAAGGCACCGAGAGGAAAAGGAAAGCTAAAAGAAGGCACCGAGAGGAAAAGGAAAGCTAAAAGAAGGCAACGAGAGGAAAAGGAAAGCTAAAAGAAGGCAACGAGAGGTAAAGGAAAGTTAAAAGAAGGCACCGAGAGGAAAAGGAAAGCTAAAAGAAGGCACCGAGAGGAAAAGGAAAGC
>NC_061827.1:37709635-37712135 GCF_019202785.1 Penaeus chinensis | reverse complement strand
ACTGTAGCGGGTGCCAGCCCAGGGAGGGGCGAGGGACGAGGAGGCGGAGAAGCGAGGGCAGGCAAGAGGAGGAGAGGGGAAGAGGGGAGAAGAGAGAAGAGGGGAGAAAAGAGCACATAGACGAGAATTAAAAAAAAAAAAAAAACACGAAATGAAAGAACACATAAAAGAAAAGATTAGAACAGACCGAGAGAGAGAGCAAAAATCAGAGCAAAAAATGAACCACAAAACCATAGAAAAGGGTCATAGAAAAAAAAAATCTGAAAAAACAACAACAGAAAAAGGGGGGAAATATTAAAATTACAAAATAACGAAGAGGAAGCACACCCGAGGCGAAACAAGAGAAAGGAACGAAGGGAGAAGAATCCACAACTGGATTATAATCAAGCGATTCACTCCTCCTCTCACTTTCCCCCCCTCCCTCCCCCAACTTCTCCTCCCCCCTCGTCTATCATACGCGCTCCCCCACCCTCCCCCCACCCACCCACCCAGGCATCCTCTCACCCCCAAACCTGGTGAAAAGGAAGCCCTTGAAAGATCGCATATTAATATATATACTACCATTCATTCGCCGCACCTCATCTCCCACTTTTCCTTCCTCCTCCTCCTCGTCCCCATCTCCTTCTTTCCTCTCTTTCGCCTCATTCTCATTTTTCTTTTCCTTTCCCCTTCTCTCTCCCCTCCCAATTCCTTTCCTTCCTCCTCCTCCTCATCCTCCTCTTCCACTTATATGCGCTCCGCCTTCCCTCCTTCTCCTTTCCTTCCCCTTCCCCTTTCTCTCTCCATTCCATCCATCCCCACCCCCCTTTCCCCCTCCTCCTTTTCTTCACCTCTCCCTTTCCTCCCTCTATCACTCCCTTCCGCCCCTTCCTCACGACCGCCGCCATCCGTTGTCCTGCCCAAGACATATGGGGGTAAAGGGACACAGGGGGAGGAGAGGGGGAGGGAGAGGGGGGGGAGTGGAAGGGAGAGAGGGAGAGGGAAAGGGAGAGGAAGATGGGGAGATGGAGAGGGAGAAGGAAAGGGAGAGGGAGAGGGAGAGGGGGAGATGGAGAGGGAGAAGGAAAGGGAGAGGGAAAGGGAGAGGGAAAGGGAGAGGGGGAGATGGAGAGGGAGAAGGAAAGGGAGAGGGAAAGGGAGAGGGAGGGAGAGGGAGAGGGAAAAGGAAAGGGAGAGGGAGAGGGTAAGGGAGAAGGGGTAGGAGAGGGAGAGGGAGAAGGAGAAGGAAAAGGAGAGGAAGAGGTTAAGGGAAAGGGAAAAGGAACGAGAAAAGAGCGGGAAATGGGATAAAAAAAAAAAAAAGGAGAAAGCGAAAGGAGACAAACGCCGAATGGGGAAATACATCAAAACAAGCAAAACAAAAAAAACAAACCTGGGCGAGAAATATGGAAAAAAAAGGAAAAAAAATCATCATCCAATCCCATTTCGTTCGATTTGCATCCGGCCTCCCAATGTGACAAGGCGACAGCGTGACACAGCTCCCTGTCACAATGCGTCATGTCTGGCACTGCGATAGGTCAGGGGGTCACCGTCACTACACAAAACAGGGGGGTCTGACAGCCCTCCCTCCCCCAGCCCCCGACGTGAATTTGCTAGATAGACTTTTATATGTATTAACTGTTATTTTATACCACAGACCGAACGGGTGATTGACACTGACGTTAAACTGCGAGGATTATAAATAAAACGAAATATGAATCGACAGAGAGAGAGAGAGAGAGAGAGAGAGAGAGAGAGAGAGAGAGAGAGAGAGAGAGAGAGGGGGGGGGGGGGGGGAGAGGGGGAGGGAGAGGGAGAGGGAGGGGGAGGGGGAGGGGAGGGGGAGGGAAAGAGAGAGCGAGAGATCATTACCCAGGATTTTTTTTTTATGGAACAGGAAGGGGGGGGGGGGATAAGACAAACGGAAAGAGAAACAGGAACGATCAGGGGGAAGGGGGAGGGGGAGGGGGAGGAGGAGGGGGGGAGGAGGGACGGGGACGGAATCAAGAAGGAAGATGAAAAGTTGAAGCTTGTTTGAGATACTGATCCTTGGGCTGAGCAGAAACGCAAACGACTTTTTCCCCTCCTCTCCTTCCTCTTCCTTCTTTTCTCCTCTATTTCCCCTTCCCTTCTTTCCCCCTCTCCTTTCTCTTCCCTCCCTCCCTCCCACCCACCCACCCACCCACCCACCCACCCACCCAAAACCCACCCACCCTCCCTCCCCTTGACTGTTGATTCCTCAGGAGGATGTTTACACCCATCTGCCCATGAGGGGAAGCCACCTGCGCCCTGGGCCTTCCTTCCGTTCTCTTCTCCCCCCCCATTCATTCTTCCCCAACATTTTCTTCCCTCCCTAGAACGCTTTCTCTTCCTACTCTCTTCCCTCCCTAATCCCCTCCCTTCCCTCTCATCCACTTCCTTTCCTTCGTTCCTTTCTTCTTTCTTTCTATTCCTTCCTCCCTTCCTTCCTTCATTTCCCTCAACTTCCCTCCCCCTCTCTCTTTCCTTGTTTCCCTCCCCC
>NC_061827.1:37687135-37689635 GCF_019202785.1 Penaeus chinensis | reverse complement strand
ACACTAAATGTGGTATTTATTTATAAGATTCTTTCGTAAACAGAAGGTTAATTAAGTTCTGTTCTCATATTCACTATCTTTGTTGTTCTAGGGCCACCAAGAATGATCCTCATGGACTCATTTTGTACAATTTCTAAACTAGTCAGCTCTTAAACAATGTGCAGTGCATGATAATCTATGACTGACCGTATGTATGGCAAGTAAAAGAGCCTCGCAATATTGACATTGATACCATGGTCTTTGCCAATAAGTGTCCTAAGTGGCTTCAGCCGCTCCCACAATCTTTACTTTAGGTTTCTGATTAACTCTGCATCATTGACAATCACTCCGAAGTATTTGTATTGGTGGCAAAGATCTAGCTCAGTGCCATTTATATGAAACCTTGGCAGTGGGATTCTCTTTGGGTTAAGTGCTCTGTTTTTTTCAGTCCAGATTATCAAGCCACATTCAGTAGCCCTTGCTGTAAGTATATCTAGAATCTCTTGCATTCTCTCCTCGGATGATGAAAGTTGGCAACGCTGGACCTAAGACTTTGAAGCATATGAGTAGCAACTAAGCCAATATTACACTGGCATATAGAGCAGTGGTTTTCAACCTTTTCTATTCAGAGGCCACCGACCAATATGGCCCCGTTCAGTGATAGCCGTCTTTTCAGATTCAGTTATTACTCGTTATGAATAGTGTAATGGTGTCAGGAGTTATAGGACAAGAACACTATGGACAGATTCCGGTTTATTATGTGATGGATAATGATCTGTAGGTACTGTAGGCGAGACAAAATCCAGTTGAGTTTGAAGTCAACATTTTCATACTGCTCCATGCCCCCCCCCCCCCCCCAGAAAGTATCCCATGGGCCCTAGGTTGGGAACTTCTGATACAGAGGAACTCAGATGCCCAGGGTTAGTTGCCACGCCCATCCCGCTGAACAGTTCTTCCCGATCAAAAATGACTTAAAGAACATACGAAATTTAAACGGTCCAGACTTTTTTTGAAGGAAAAAGTCTCTAAAAATCCACACACGGGAAAAGAAAGAAAATACTCTACATGGCTACTATACCTTCTCCAGATTCTATTTTTTATATAAGGGAGATACCAAAGAAAGAAAGAAAGAAAGAAAGAGAGAAAAAAAGAAACATCCGCAACTTTAAGCATAATTGAAATAGGGTTTAGTTTACCGAGTCAGAAATACGTAATGCATACTGCAGTCTCTTTTTTTTATATAGAGGATCTTCTTTTTATACGCAGGATATTCTGTCTATACGCAGGTAACTTGGTCGGACTGTTTCTATGGAGGTTTAGTCGAGTGAAATTTATTATGAATATTTGTGTCCTATGCCTTAGCACGACAACTTATTGAGTGATATTGGGGACGAGGAGAAAGTAGTAAAGATAAAATTTCAAAAACTAAACTTAGTGAATAATAATAATGAATATAACAACGTTCGAAAGACAACATTAAACTAACAATTCATTAAACTAAAACTAAAAAGTATTTATTCCAAAGAAAACTTTTGAAAATCAGGGTCAGTGTAAATATGATGAAGAATGAATAATAACTTGCATCGTGCTTAATTAATGAATGCAAACCTGAATACTGTAATATGATTTCTTTTCACATTCTCTCAATCTTTCTCGTCTCTTTCTACTTTCTTTCTCTCTCTTTCTCTCTCTGTCTCTCTTGTTCTCTCTCTCTCTCTCTCTCTCTCTCTCTCTCTCTCTCTCTCTCTCTCTCTCTCTCTCTCTCTCTCTCTTTCTCTCTCTTTTTATTAGAGCTGAATGCATAACACTGTATTCACCCAAACCGAGCGATAGTAAGAACGCTAAACAGGAAGCATAAGTATAGCAGAAACATACAGGAAATCTAGATTGAAAACCGGATATGTCGCCACAGTTCAGCGAGTAGACAGAGTGGTCTTATACCAACATTAAAACCTGACACATATATACACACACGCACTACCAACAAGCCCACACACGATCACAAACAAACACACACACACACACACACACACACACACACACACACACACACACACACATACACACACACACACACACACACACACACTAATCCAATATCACACACACATACACTTGCACACACATATCCAGTGTTTGATAAACGCTGAGCATAACATCCTCGGACGGAGAATATGTATGTTTCATAGCATAAAGGAAACCTTAAAGTCATGTGCAGGATGAAGTAAAAAAAGAGAGAGAGGGGGGGAAGTGAGAGAGAAGAAAAGAGAAAGAGAGAGAAAGAGACAGAGAGAGAGAGAGAGAGAGGAAGAGGGAAAGATAGATAGAGAGAGAGAGAGGGAGAGAGAGAGAGAGAGAGAGAGAGAGAGAGAGAGAGAGAGAGAGAGAGAGAGAGAGAGAGAGAGTCAGACAGATAGATAAATAATAGAGAAAAAAGTACATAGATAAATGGATAGATAGATAGCAGACGGATAGATAAAGAAAGAAAGAAAAAAACAGGCACGTAGATAGATGGATAGAT
>NC_061827.1:37672135-37682135 GCF_019202785.1 Penaeus chinensis | reverse complement strand
GAGGATCGGTAATACAATTAAGACGTTACAGAATTACTTAGATATATCCTTTCGCAGGTAACCCCACCCAACCTCAGTAAACCTAAATCTTTATCTAGGCTGTCATTACTTCCTCCTCTTTTCTCTCTTCTAATAATAAGTCTTCGGTTAACCCCTATCTGTATTCCCGACTCCCATTCCAAGAAGAGAGTAAGGCTTCGCTTTAGATGTAACTTTAGAACAATGTCAACCTCTCTTTCTCTAGATCGCCGAGCATTTACGTAAGTACAATGTCCACTTGACGTTATCGTAGACTGCGTTTAATTTGATTTATCAAAGAGAAAAAAAGTGATAGTTGTCAAATTTCTGTACTGTTGCCTTTGTGTGTTTATTGTCTCATAATTTTTATCAATAATATGTTTCGGGAATTACGTGATGGCAATTTTAAGCTGTGGAATACAGGTTTCTGTTAAAGTTACTATGGTATATGAGGGAGAAATGTATTTGAGATACGCTAACCTAAATCTGTATTGCCTATAATTGTTTTGATGAGGTCTTCTTGATAATAAAATGACTGTGATATGCATTTAAAGACAAATACATATCCTGTCAGTGTCCGGCTGGTGCATTATAAACCCAGTACTTTGTATCACTTCTCACTCTTAAATCTCTTATCTGTATTGCCGCAGATAACTGACTCCTGCGTGGACAGTTTAAGAACGTCTGTCATCAAATATTGGTTCTTGCAAAACCTTTAATCTGGCAGATCTTTAACATTCTTGGTGACCAGTTTTCATGTCTTATTACAGTCTTCGCATGCTGTGCAAGTAAATATATTATCATTAATGGGTTGTGGCCTGCATCATAACCCTCTGTTACCTTATTTGGGTTCAGAATTGCGCTAAACATTCTCTCTCTCTCTCTCTCTCTCTCTCTCTCTCTCTCTCTCTCTCTCTCTCTCTCTCTCTCTCTCTCTCTCTCTCTTCTTACCTCCCTCCCTCCTCCCCCCCTCTCTCTCTCTTTCTCTCTCTCTCTCTCTCTATCTATCTCTCTCTCTCTCTCTCTCTCTCTCTCTCTCTCTCTCTCTCTCTCTCTCTCGCTTGCTCGCTCTTATGTACATGACCAATTTCAATGACCTGCCTTGATGTGTGTGTGTGTGTGTGTGTGTGTGTACATGCATATAATATATGTACACACACACACACACACACACACACACACACACACACATACAAATATATATATATATACATATATATACACACATATATATACACATACAATTGAATACACACACATATACACACACACACGAACACACGCAAACACACACACATATATACACACACATATGCATAATAAATGTATATTCCTTCGGTTGTTTCCAAGTGGTGTTTTATGCGAAAAGTGCCTGGAAAGTAGACGGAGCCTCTTCCCCCATTATCGCGGGATCCGCCCATACACCGGGGAGACAAAGAAACAATACTCAGACGTTACGCAATATCTTATCTCAGTCAGGGTAATAGGTGTATTTATTTCAGTGCGAAGTAGTCATTTCAGGGCTAGAAACGCGTTAAAAAAATGTTTTAAAAGAATTCTTAATAACCAAACCGCAGCGTCACTTCACTGACGGTACAATTATATTACAAATAATTTATTTTGATATACGACCATTGGTTCTAGTTGCATGTTTAGTGAAGAGTTGCCACTACACGAGTGAGCTCCTGAAAAATAGAGATACACAAGTAAAATTCCATGTACATCTTACAAAACAGCGGTCACATTCAACCAGACTATCATATACTAAAAACAAAAAAACAAAAAAAAAAAGATTCACGTACTGCATTCTCAAAATAAACGTAGCCACGGCGTGTTATAATATTAACCTCAGGAAAGCCTTCCATTAATGTTAAACAGCATGCAGGTGTACTGGGGCAGCGTTCCCAGTGCAGAGACAGCTCCCTCTGCGATCGTTCAAATACCACCATGATTGTGGTACCCGCATCAAGCGATTCTGGTACACACTGTGTGTACCTTTACATGCTGGGTGACAGGTGTGTGTGTGTGTGTGTGTGTGTGTGTGTGTGTGTGTGTGTGTGTGTGTGTGTGTGTGTGTGTGTGTGTGTGTGTAAATATAAATATGTAGATAAATAGATAGATAGATATAGATATATAAACACAGACTGACAGATTGACAGACATACATACAGAGACAGGGATAGGGACGGAGACAGTCGGAGATAAACACAGAGAGAGAGAGAGAGAGAGAGAGAGAGAGAGAGAGAGAGAGAGAGAGAGAGAGAGAGAGAGAGAGAGAGAGAGAGAGAGAGAGAGAGAGAGAGAGAGAGAGAGAGAGAGAGAGAGAGAGAGAGAGAGTGAGAGAGAGAGAGAGAGAGAGTGAGAGAGAGAGAGAGAGTGAGAGAGAGAGAGAGAGAGAGAGAGAGAGAGAGAGAGAGAGAGAGAGAGAGAGAGAGAGAGAGAGAGTGAGTGAGAGAGAGGGAGAGAGAGAGAGAGAGAGAGAGAGAGAGAGAGAGAGAGAGAGAGAGAGAGAGAATATCAGATGATTCATTAGCAGCAGAGGATCCACTTTACCACCAAAATTAGACCAAACAACGCACCCTACGCCACGAACCAACAATCAAAACGAACAAAACAAACCCACTCACAACAAGGACCAAATAAAAAAAAACTAGAACGTATAAACAGCTAAAAAACCCGCAAATAAACCCACACAAAATAAACCCGCTATGAACCTCCCAAAGCTAGCGACTTTCCGCTCGACTCAAAAAAAGAACGAAATTAAGGCGAAGTGGCAACCCCCTCGCCGCCCGCCCCGAAGACCTGCGCGAAAAAAAAAGCACAAAACTCCGACTGTTTTCTGGTCTTGTGGCAGCCTTATCGCCTCTCTCCCCTGCAGCAGCCTGAACGAGGAACGGTGTTAGTGATCTTGCGAGATGGAGGTAATGGAATACGAAGGTTTCATGAGGTCTTAGGAGGGAGAATTCCCACGGTGAAATAAGGGACACCGTGGGAGTGCTCGCTGGAGGAAAGGGGAGGGATTCGTATATATATATTTATTTTTTCCCCCCTGTTTTGTCTCTTTCTGAGTCATGTGCTTGATTGACAGGGTGTTCTTGACTCGTTTTCGTGTTGGGTTAGGTCGTTCATTGTAACTGTTAAGACACGTTGATTATGAATGACTCGGTGATATATATTCACTCCCTGTTGGGATATATTTTTCCTGTTTGATAGAAGACGGGAAGATGCAATGATTTTTGGAAGGTCTCTTGGGGAGGTGTGGCTTGTTTTCTGTCTCAAGAGGTGTCATGATTTTTGGCGTGAGACGACACGCTTGGAATATCTCTTATTTGCTGAATTGATTTTGGGAAGATGAGTCGCTGTTCTTTTTTTTTTTTTGTGCTAAATTTCCGATTTTATTGTATTTTCCGCTGTCCCCTACACATGTAAAAGACGTGCAGGTGGAGACCTATGTATGTAATATTTAGGGATAAACATTCATTAACAAATTAATGCCGAGTTGTTTTGTACAATTTAGTGGGTGTGGAACCTTACACACGTCTTGGATATGAAGCATTGATAATTGTAAAGAAGATACGTGTACATCCGGCACTGGCCTCTTGATGTTTCAGCAAATGCCAACAAACATCAACCAATTTTTTTTTGTTTAGCAAGAAAGAGCTTTTAGATCTCCTTTTTGTAGTCGTTGACAGTTAAGGAACCAGGCAAAGCATTTTCTTGCCAGAATTTATTAAGAAGTGGTTTGCCATTGCTGTGGTGCAATGTGCGGATGCAATGGTATTTGCCTGACACTATGCCACTGTTGGAGTGAACTGAGATTGTAGGCCATCCATTATTGATCACAAGTTTCGGGCGGATTTGACTAGGACACGCCCAATACTGTCATGATGATAAAGTAATGTTTTGAAAGCCACTACAGAGGTCTTCTAAAGATGCACAGTTTGCAACAGAAGTGATATAGCAGTTACCAGATGTACATGAAATTCTAGAAAATTATGTTGATCAAGAGAAGTTGACAAGATGGACATAGTATCTTAATTGGCACATACTGCTTATGGGTTAATATGGGACTACATTATCTTTGAAATGTTGGAAATGCAACACTTTAAATATCATACACCATTGGCATTTAAGAATGAATTTATTAAAATGAGGATTCCTCTAAAAAATATTTTTTTGTGAAATATAGGAAATCTTTGGAGTATGTGTATATTTGGCAGGCATGAAGCCACTTCTACCATATACTGTACCTCACTTTCCAAAAATAATGTTATTATTTAAAAATTAAAATAAAAGTGTAAATCTATAATTTATTTTATGGAAGGATTGCCTTATTTTAAACCCGAAATCTTCCCAAATGCACAGTCATGTTTGACCTAAAAGATGTTAGTTTCCTCAACCCTATTTAGCGGCCCAGATGTAGATCCTAGGCCAAAAAAATAAGATTGTTATGTACAACAGAGTCTATGCACCAAAAAACATTTATCCTGCCGTTAGCAAAATCAATATGAGAATATTAGTGTGTTAACCCCTATGATTCAGATGACGTTTCCATCACAGCCTGAAAAATTTTGGCTTGAGGGACAGGTGACATAAACATGCCATCATGGGAAAATTCGGTTGAGGGTTGGGGTGACGGGAAGGACTTGCCACAAGTGCACAGAGCTTTTGTAGGGTGATTAAACTCAGTGGGTTTTTAGGAAGGTTCGTTTGCATTATTTCCAATGGTATATATATATACATACATACATATACATATACATATACATATACATATACATATACATATACATACCATCCATGAGCCATGATTGGAAAAGCGCCAGCTCCAAGGACACTATTCCATGCTCAGGATCCTATTCCTGGCCACAGTGACTGGCAGGCCAGGTTATATTACAGAAAAATGAATATTATAAAAAAAAAAAGACATTCACAAAAATGTATTATTATTATTGTTATTGCACTTAGTTATGGACTATCTAGATAAAGCAGATCAAATGGCAAATATAGATATTGAAAAATGGCAAAAAAGTTGAAATTGCTTATGCAGAAATAAGACTTGTGGAGTCTTGTAACCCCACTTGGGTATGCACTCAACCTACAAGCCACACACCTGGCAGAGTGGCTGCTCAGGTAAGCCTAATACCTATATTTTGGGCTGCATGATGGCAGTGAATCATCTGGATGCAATGGATTAAAGTTTGAAAAAATCTCCCCTCAAAGCTGTTACTTGAAAATGTATATTCCTCTACAAATGTGTCTACATTTTTTATCCACACACTGCTCCCTCCCCCTGAAAAACTTTGCAGATATACAACTATAAGAAAGTTAAGATTGAACAAAATGGTATTGGGTAAACAAGCAAAAGATGACCTTGGCAGACTGCATGGATTAACCTCATAAGATATAATTTCCTTTTGGTCTTAATTGGCCATAGTGCCATATGCCATAGTGAAGAAACTTTTGTCTGAAGGTCAGGGTGATTGGAATAATTTACCATGAATGCACAAAGCTCTTTAAGGAAGATTAGGCTCACTGGGCATTTAGGAAGAGACTATTGTATTATTTCCAGTGTAAACGAGGGTGGAATGTACCACCCATGACCCATGGCTGGAAGAGTGTCAGCTCCAGGGAGGACACTGTTTCCATGCTCAGGATCCTGTACCTACGTGCCATGACAGGTGGCACAGGTTGTGTTACAGAATTTTAAATAATATGAAAATAGTGAAAAATTTACACAAATGATAAATCATTTCTTGTTACAACTGTTGACTAACTATACTACCTAGAGAAAAAGGCAAAAAAGAAATAAAATGCATATGGAAAAAAAAAAATAACATTGCAGAGGGGGGAAAGCTTGATACTCTATTACTGTTCATGTGGGCTGACTCTAAAGTCACACCTTCAAGAGCCACCACTCAAGTAAGCCTAATGCCTGGATTTTGGTGATGTTTGGTCAGCTAGGCACCTAGATTTATTGGGGTTAATATATGTATGCAGTTTGGCATCTCAACCTCAAGGTCACTGAGAGCTGCCCCTGCCAATCTGTCTTTCTTTCTTTATTTACCTGCTGGGTCTTCTTATCTGTGTCTGGTAGCTCCTCCTGTCAAATGCTCCTCCTCTACCCAATGCTAAGTCATCAGAGACTGCTGCACCCTCCTTCCTATCCTTTGCTCCTTTCCTTTGAGGAACAGATATGTGTCATTTACATACAACCCATTTTCTTACAAAGGGTTCCATAACTACATGTGACCTACCAGCATCAAAAATTGAACTCTTCAGACCTGAAAGACCAAATTTGCCCATTCTAAAAGATAAAAGTTCAGATTGTTTACAGGGGAGGGCTAAGCGGGAATTAGGAAGTGTTATCCATAGGGGTTCATGTGGCACTTCACTTCACTTCTTTCCCGTGTAAGTGGGTGGGGCTTGCAAGTAAAGGAAGACTGTATGTGAAAGGTTTATGAGTCTCTTGTATTGTCATACCCAAAATATATACAACCTATGTAAATTATAGTTAAGAAACTGCTGAGTTATGTCAATTTATTACTAAGTACTATATGTTACATGGTAAACCCACTTTTTTTTCTCTCTCTCTTTCTCCCTCATACTTTGTCTCCTGCAGCTGATATGGGAGAAATTATTGGTCAAACAACTAGAACTGTATACAAGTGTGTTTGATTATAATTATGATAATAATGAATAAGGTGGGCACACTTTGAACAATGCAAAGCTAGATATTTAAGCCTCGTGAGTTGTATGTTACCAGTGCGACCACAGAAGCCAAACTGATGATAGTCATATCTTTGATTTACTTACACTAAATGTAAATACCTTTCAAGCAGCAGCTAATCTTTCTATCCTATCCATTAGCATTATTCTTAGGTCATGAAAGGCCAAGAGAGTTAAGAGCTTAAAGAAAAGGAGAACAAAATTCATAGAAAGAGGCATTGTTATGGTTTAACTGTAAGTTCACATGCAGCATCACCAAGTCGGGTAATTACAAGGGCCTTCGTATGTATGTTTGGGGGTGGGGGTGCACCTGTACAATTGCTTGAAACTCACTTGAAGTAAAAAATATTATACATGCATATGTACACATTTATTCACACACAAACACATGTACAGATACACACACATACACATACAAATATTATCATATTTTGAATAGTTCATTGTGCTAAACAGTTATGGCAGATTCATAGAGGAACATGCATTTGAAGCCAAAGAGTAATGCAGAAGGGTTGGTCAGTCTCTTTTCAGCTATGGCCATGACCCCTGCATTCTGATGCCAGAGCTCAGTACTCCTATTTATGTAGGTCCATATAAATAACTAGATTTGTGTAGGTATATTGCAAAGAACCATTATTTATATCATGGTATTCAAACAGTTAATAGCACTTCATTCCAGGATTACCACCTGTGCTATATGACAGGGCAGATGAACTTAATTTATGTTTGTTATCAGGAAATGTGCAAATCTTGCATAAGTGAAGAAGCTAAAAACCTAGTTCATTGGTCTGAATAATTATAAGATATATATAGAAGACTCGGGTAAAAAAAAAAAAAAAAAAATTATACATAAGTGTAAATGAGTGTAATGCTTTGTGCAAGCTTGCAAGTACCTGTGTGTGTATAATTATATTTGTGCAATAGACTGCAGTGAGTTGTTTTGAGTTTGTATGACATGTGATATATACTGTATATTCATTCTGGATCTTTGATTATTGAGTTATTTTTATTTAATTATCCCAACAAAAATCTTCAAGTAATGTCTCAGTTTTTGATAGGTTCCAGAAGTGTGAATCACATCTCTTCCCCAGGATATCCTATCTCTGGACAATTACGCAGACTCCCAGTATTCCTGTTATATTTTATAGGATAATGTAGAAAAGCAGGAATTCATTTGTATAGATATGGAATCCTTATAGATTTTTTTTGCGAGTATACTTTATTTTATTTTTTTGTTGTTTGTTTATTTTTAGGGCTGCACTGGAACTGGTATTTTGTCTGATGGTAATTTAGTAACTTTATTTTAATTTCTTGAAGTTAATGAGGTGACTAAGAGGGCAGAGCTTTACATTGATGCAATACATTTATCTGAAATAATTTTAACAAATAGAAATCATGATCGCTGATTTTGTTGTATGCCTTATAGCTTACCTCAAAAAATTTCTGGGAATCCATGAGTAATGATGATGTCCTTTCTTTAAAATGAAAATGAAATATATTAACTTTTCCACATCTATTTATATCTATGTATAAATAGATGTGTGCATGTGTGTCTGTATGTATGCATATGTAAAGATGATATATGTAGATATGATCAAGTATTTTCAGAGAGAAAATGTTCAACAGCATATTCAGAAATCTTTGTAAACCTATATATAAAATCCAGATCAGCTGTGACAGTCACAGCTATTGAGAAAGAGTATGGAATATAATATCCATGAACTGAAAATGTCCTGATTGGATGGTGAGTATATTTATCTAAAGAAATAACTCTATACTAGAGGACAGATGCCATGATCCTTCAGTTGAAAGGGGATAAGGTAAAGTATAAAACTTGTTCAATACTTTAAACTTGTTTGTGTTCTGTGCTGTCTGGAGTTATGCTTCAGATTGGCAGCCAAGTATAGGAGCACGTTCACTTTTTATTGATATTTATGAATATATTATAGGATAATTATGAATAGCATATCATTATTATATCATTATGTCCTTTATAAGCAGTTCTTTTTGGATGTAGAATATACAGTCTATGGAGTCTGTAATGTGATATTGATCGTTGTTGGGCAATGTAATTGATATATTTTAAATTAAATTTTGGTAATCCTTGCATTAAGAAAAATTATATCCATATATGAATAGCAATGATATTCTGTGGTGAAATATTTGTAATGCAGAATTCAGACGATATTTTTTGCCAGTTTTAGTTTTATGATTTGATTTGTTTATATGATATCTATATTTTTTTGTTTTTCTTAATCTAAATTTCAACCTAAACCATGGCAAGTATCAGGTAAGTCTAGTGAAGAAATTCCAGAAGTAAAATTTTACTATGAAGTAGGATTGGTTTATTTATAATTTGGTAAAGTACTGATTTTAATTTGCATTCCAAATAAGTAGTTGTGATTGCGGTATTTTGTGCTGAACCATCATATTTCCTTGATTAAACTTCACAGGAGAAACCCAGATTATGTAGGAGTATATTTGTTTTATTTTACATGGATAGGGAAGAACCGTTCCAGACAAGCTCTCGAAACTTGCGCATTTGATAGAGTAGGGGGAAATCTAATTGTAAAGCAGAGATGAGTATGTATATGACAGATGCAGATGGTAAGATCATTGTTAAAAATTTTTATGGTGAGATAGGTTTGGGTTGGGGTTCGTGCCTTCATATTTTACGGCCTGTTTTCTTGGAAGAACAATGCAGGTATTTTTTGAAAATCGAAGTTGGCAGGATTCTGGTGTGGAGTATATTTAGTCTAGGGAATCCATTCCAAGCTAGTATTTAGTTATTAAGATTAGTGGAACAGTAATGATGGGAAGTACAGAAGTGAAGGTTATCTGATCATATCCTATAAAACTTTTGAGACTTTACTGTTATAGAGCAATTTTTGGTGTGATTCCCCCATTTAAAGGGGTCTTCTTGCTATTTAGTTTTGAGATTTGTCTGGTGTAGATTCTGCTCAGCAATTATCTTGAAATTTTTGACAGTCTTCACAGTATAATGATTATTTCTGTTAGTATGGCCTGAAAGAAATAGGTTTGATGGTAAATAACATGTCCATCATTATACTTCTGTGTTCCTACAGGCTCTTCATCAAGAGGAAACTCAGGTATCATTAATTTTTAACATTTTGGCATGCTTTGGCTGACTTCAGTTTTTTCTCTTTTTACTATTTTTTGGTACCATTTATAACTGGTTACAAGTTATTTTTACCACAAGGAATTCATGGCCAAAGATGTGTGGGTGTGTTTA
>NC_061827.1:37642135-37667135 GCF_019202785.1 Penaeus chinensis | reverse complement strand
TGTTAAGTTGGGAAAAAAATAAAATTAAAACAAGTAATTTATTTCAAGTTCATGTGTGTTTGTAAGTCAGTCTTTCAACCTTTCATAACAGCAAGCTGATGTGGTCTTGATCTCAAAACCACTCTTCCCTACTCAGTGCATTTACAAAAATGACCCTGCAGTATCAGTCACAGTCCTGTTAAGCATGATGAAAGAGGACTATCTTAACCCATTGCTGCCAGGGAAAGTGAATAAAAAATGGGGAAAATGCTGAGCTAATTTTTTTATATTTTTCGTGACATGTCTGTACGCATTGATGGTCCTGTCTTACCTGATTTCACCTTTCCTTGAATTGGCAGGAAGATGTAATTTTTACTAGTGCTATGAATATTGATGGTGTTATTTTTATTATAAACATCATAATTACTCTAATGTTATAAACATTAGTAATAGCAAAATAAGCTAACGTCAAATATTCACACGGCATGTTTGTTGTCAACCGGCATCAGTGGGTTAAGCTGTAAGAGTTGAGTGTATAGCATTGTTTCCTTTTTTTTCTCATGTTTTCTTAACTCTTGCCATGATTACAGATTCTTGGATTCTTGAATGTGTTCCTGTGGGCAAGCAACCTGTGGTTCCTGTACAAGGAAACTCACTACTTCAAGGCCAAGACGCAGAACCAGGCAGATGGTACCAACCCCATGGGAGCTGCTTGAGGTGTGCAGGGACGAGTACATCCAGAGGGAGTTTGGATCGTATTGAAGGAGGTGCATGAGCATCATCGGTTACTCAGAAGTGCCCTCTTATGGTTTCCTTTTTGCCAAACTCAGATTTAAGCATCTGACATGATTTTTTTTTTTTTTTTTTATTATCTTTTTTTTTTTGTTATGTTTTGTTTTGTCTAGTTCAGCTTTTCAACTTTTTTTATACAGCAGATTTGTATAATTGTAATAAATTAGTGATTTCCCCCCCCCCCCTTTTTTTTATAGGAGATTTTATGTACCTGAGTTTATGTTGATATTCAGATAATTATGTGCAAGATCTGAAAATGTAATTTCTATTCATAACCTGTACTCCTCTAATTTAATAAGATTACTTGTTAAGTTTCATTTGAAATACAAAGAATAGATTTGAGAATATTCAAATAAATAATAAAAAAGTTTTTTTTCTACCTTGGTATGTTGTGAATTATGGTTTATTTTTCTTGCTTAAGAAGCACACAGTCAGAATCACATAAAAGAATCAGACTTAAAACTGACACAGAACCAGTGTAAGTAGTGAGATAATAAATTGCAACCTTAAAAGCATGATTATTTTCTAAGGTGTAGGCATCTGTTCAAGGCAGATCATCTCTTGATTAAGATATGCAAGTCGATCATATATTGATTGCAGCATCACTTCAACCCGAGTGAACGTGAAAATAAACATGCCTTTAATGTTGCCCTCCACCCACTTCTTCTTCTTCTTTTTTTTTTTTTTTTTTTTTTACTTTGTGTTTGTAAACTGCTGTATAGTGTAAAATTCTACCTTTCTCTGTGACCCAATATTAGACCAAGATGTACAACATTACAGAAATATAGTAGTTCACAAAAATGTTAAATGGTGTGTATTCATAAAGAGTATGTACATAATCATGCAACTAAATGAATACCTTTTGTGAAGACAATGTTGTCATTTGTGGTCTTTCAAGTGTGTTTGTAGCTGATAGTTATTGTAATTGTTAGAACACATTTGTTATTGATGTTCCAATTCATAATTCAATTATTTCACTTTGATATGAGTATGATAATGTGAAATAAATGTATAAGAATTCATTATATCTTTGCAATACTGATCCATCCAGGACCTACCTGTTTGCCATATCTCTTACACAATTTATTATTTGTGAAAATTGGTGTGTGCTTGCATCTATACAGACATATGCACTCATATTTCCACTTCCAGCAAAATAGGAGCCCTCATATGCAGACTGGTGCTTGTACATAACTTTTTTACTAATCCAAAATCATGGTTGTGCCAAAACTGCTACATCTGCAGTCAGCTTTTTGCCACCTCACCATCACTAGAGGTGTTCCTGTTATGTAGCATAGTAGAACACTTATGATTGCAGTTACTAGCTTTGCTCATACACTTTGTATTCTTGGTTGATTTTAGTCCTGTTGCAAAAAGTTCTCTCAGGAAATAGTTCCAGTAATAATGTCTTTGGCTAGAGTAAGTAAATGATGATCATCTGTCATGTGTATGTTTGTTCTCAGACAGGAGGAGAGAGTCAATGCTTTTTTATTAATGAAATAATGTAGAAGAAAGTATGTAAATGATAAGGATACTTACAGCTTGGTCCAAGCACATGAGTAAAGTTGTCCAGTTGGTAAGTGTGATGTTATATTTTGTTGCCTTTCTGTGAGTACCATAACCAGAGATGCCAAAAAATGGCACTTTTTCTGATTGTTGACTGACACACTGATATCTAGCTTGGACTGAAAAGAAGTGGAAGATACAGAGAATGGCAGACAAGGAGGCACTGGTTGGAAAAGCAGTGGAAGACCAAAGAAGTTATTAATCAAACTGCTCTGTATGAATTCCTCATGTTGAATGCTGAAATTAGTTTTGTTAATAAAGATATTTTCTGGTATAAATGGTTCAGAAATTAGTTTTCTCAAAGGATATTTTTGTACTTGGTCTCAATTTCTGGTAATGTTGAAATACATCCAGTGAAGCTGAGTGATGCAAAGAAGACCACAATATTTTTCTGTACTCAATACCTGTCAAGAGACAATGTCTGGTTTGCCTGAGTTTTATTGCAAGTATTGAAGGAAATTTATGCTCTCAGTTCTATTTCTTTGTAAAATTTTATGGAAGTTTTTGTAAGGGCTTTGCCTCTTTTTATTACAAATGATTAGCCATAAAGGATGTAACATTTTGCTTTCAGTGATTTGATAAATGAGATCTTTGCACTCTAGGGAATGTGTTGGAGCGGTATTAGATTACCTCTAAAGACAAACTGTACTGTGTAGAAAAAAATAATAGTATTAGAAAAAGCAAAAGGAAAAAAAAGGGTAACAGAAAATTAGAAACTGTTGAATTGGTAAAATATCAGTAAAAGATTATTGTCATATTTCAAGGCAAGTTGTATGCATAACAAAATCGCATAGAATGTAACTGTACTCTTCATTTTTGTCTGGTATCCTTGCAAATTATTAATACTAATTATGTAGAAAAGGTTTTGAAGTACTTGTGTAAATCAATTTTATGCAAGGGGATTGAAAAAAGTTTTGTTATATTGAATACGTAGCTTAAAATGAAATGGTAGGATGAAGGCAATATATATGATTTGCTTATGTTATGCATATGGCAAGTAATATTAAATGAACTGAAGTGTATTAGAGCATTAAATTGTTCATTAATAATGCAATTAGTCAAGTTTGTTTATGATCCCTGTACACATTCTCAGAAGTATATAGAGCAAGTCTTTTGTGAGGTCCTTACAGTGTAATGAAGAACAATAGTCTATGCAGTCTTTTTAATGCTCAACATATCTCGGATTTCTTTTCTTTCTGTCATTCTTTGAAAGCTGTATTTATTGATTTTATTTTTTTTTATATATTGCAATATTTGTGTTCTCACTCATTTTTATTTATTTCTTCTTGTTAGTCAGTTATGGTAAATGATTTTATTGAACAAGAATGTTTCTCAGCTCATTTTCAGAAACTAAGATCTCCTCTCTGCTTTTGGTAACCTTCATTTTCATCCATCACTTTTTAATAGTGGTTGCACATGAGCAGGCAGCTTGTATTATGTCAGGGCTATATTTTCTGGTTATTTTCTTGGTTGATTTTGAAACTGAAAGGTAATGATTTAGATTTTTTTTATATATATATATGTATATAAAATTTGATATGATGTGACTGACTGTAACTTGTTACTATGAAGCTGACTTTTTTATAATTAATCATGGTTTTTTTTTACTGACTGCTGGCTAATACGACAGTACTGTAAGGATTTTATTTATAAGAAGTGAGGATGAATCACAATTTTCTTTAATTATTCTCCTTATTATGAAAGGTGGTTATGATTAATTTGATCAACTTGATCTCCTTGGTATATGCATCGACTCCTTCAACGAAAGTCATCAGTTATACAGTATACTCATTTTAAGCACCATCTCAGTCTAAACATAAAGTGGACAAGAACATTGACCAAAGGAGTAGCTCAGAATTAGGGGCAATGATGTTTTTGCTGCTCATTTCCTGTATGTGCATAGGTTTAATTCTTGTTAGTTGAGTAGGTGTTCCACTGCACATTTTTCTCCAAGGTACTGAGTTACCGATCAGTGTATAAGAATAAATATAAGATTAACAGGTCTTCTAGAGTGTTGTTTGCCATGCACTTCACTGTAATTAAGGTTATTACAGTTTTAAGGCAACTGTCTAATTTCTGCTTGTTCTGATTGCTAGTGTTTAATATGGATATTTATATTTGACATGCCATTGAACTTTGCTTACAAATAAGAGATTGAGGATTGAAAAAAAACAATTTCATTGACATCTCCATTTATCTACTCTACAGTAAGGGTGTCTAGTTGCCTGTCTGGCTATCATTCAAGTGTCTGTGGTTGTAAAGTTAACAAGATGCATCATCTGTTGTTTTACAGGCATGTACAGATAAGCAGGCCTGATCAGTGGGCATGTCTGAAAATTCATGTCAGGATTGGGCAGACTACTGGCTGAACATCCAATTTGCAAATGGAATTGCAGTAGTTTCCCGACCTCTGAAGTCCCTTTCCAAGCATGCTTCTCGATCAAGCTGACTTGTCTGGAAATGCTTAAAGATTTTTTTTTTTTTTTTTTTATATGAACTCCTCTTTTGTCTGCTAGAAATTGCAAACTAAAATGTGTGCTTAAAGCATTAACTGCAAAGCCTTCTTTACACACTGTCCTATTATGGAGTTCAAAAAGGTACAATAAGTAACTTTTCCATACTGTTTCACTTGCTTATCGATCATAAGAACACAAAATGGGGTTAAGGACTGCCTACATAACATGCAAATCCAGTTCTCTCCTATCTTTCTTACTTTTTTTTATAAGTAGTAGTAGGTTGAGCAATTATAATTTTTTCTCTTGCATCCATGTATGTATGCAAAATTCTGTCTGATTAATTTCTATAGTAAATTTAAAAAGGTGCTGTAAGCCCTGTCCACTTAAGTGAACAGTGTCTTGTGAACACAATCAAGAATTCTTTTTCACCGACTCACAAGAAAATGCTTGTGTAAGAGCTGGAGTGAAAGCACTAGGCATTGCCCTTACAGAGTGAAGAGTTGCACTTCCAGACATGGTATTTGCCATTCTTATTGCCAGTAATATCAAGTAATGGTAATATTTGCATTTACAGAAACAGAAGTAATTAGAAAAAAGAGGACAGCATTTCTCAATATTGATAAATCTACATTATTTAATGAAAGGGAGGAGAGAAAGGAGGGCATACGGTGTAGGGATGATGGAAAGCAAAGCCTGCCAGACACTGCTACGTGGACAACAATAACTGTGTCTACAGACTTTCTCCTGTGGCAGAGAGACAGACTACTGACTCTTGTTCATTTGTGTGGACAGGCTATAAGCACTGGCATGCCACTTGGTTTATAGATTGTTAGGCAAGTGATCTCTGGTAATGAACCCTATTTAAGTACAGCTTTATGTGAGGAGTGTTCTCTTGTTCAGATGAGACTATATTTATCTCTGAGTGTGTATGCTATATCCTCTGAATGCACTTAAGATGTTCAAAATATAAAAGACACTAAAATCAGTTAGCTTAAAACTGCTTTTTAACTAACAGCCTCTTATCAATATAAGTAATCAGCAGAGAAAAAGAAAAGAGAAAAAGCGAATTAACAGGGGGGGAAAAACAAAGTTAGATGGTTGCCTTAAATCTTTTGTGCTTAATTTATATTTTGTACAGGTGTTTAGCTGCTTGTTATGGTATTTTTAATATATATATAATAGATAACCTTTTGAGCATTAAGTTACTTTATAATCTTGTGGTTATAATAGCAATATAAAAATTTCCAGATCCATTCCAAAATTATATAACATTTTTTGGCAGAAAAGTAGCTGTAGGCCAGGCAGATATAAACAGTTGTAATGTGCTTAATAGATAACAAACTTAGAGAAAAATGTGTTTTCAAAACATGTCACATAATTCAAATTATTGTATCTTTCTCTTATTTAGAAAACTGTATTAGTAGTAAAGTAATGCAGAAAATAACATATATGGGAGCAACACAACCAGGTGTAGGTGCACTCAAAGTAGTTACAAGAAGAATGGGTATACTGCTGCAGTCTGTATGCTTTTGCCCGAGTGAATATTTATGAACTTCTTTGCTTTCAGTAATAAGTATTTATGTGCTTGCTTATTATGAAACTATGAGAAGAAACAAACTATATATTTTTTTTTCTTTCTTGATTGTTTGTAAATACTGCATTTCTGTGTATAGATGATCCAACTGGAAAGTAGGATAAACACACTGTGTTCATTGTATTTTGTCAGTTACTGGTTACAGGAGATAGATATAATTGTAAGATTGCCTAAGTATCAAGAGTATTGATTACTTTACAGGAGGTGTATGTGAATAGTCTATGGAATATATTTATGGATTTTAAAGAGATTTATTCTATATTTTGAATTATTTCTATTTTGTTAGAAGGATATTTAATGATCCATGATTTTACCAGAGGAAACAGTAATGATTTTTCTTTTTCTTTCTATAACTAAGGTGAAATACATTATTTATATGTATTTTGTTCTATATGTGTGGGTGATTATTATTCATTACATATTTAGAGTTCATATTTAGTTTGCTTATTGATACTTTTTGAAAAGTTTCGTACTGTAAAGATTATCAGTTTTTACTAGGGAGTTTTAAAGAAAATATAATTTGTGTTGTTTTCAGATGACAGGAAATTCATGGCTTCCTTTAGCAAATAAAGTAAAGAGTGGCTGTATGTGTTTCTTTACCTTTTATGCCCCTATTCCTAGTCTTGATGCCAGAAAAAAAGTCACTAATAATATTCATTGTTTTTTGTGCTTAGTGTATCATATATTAGTTAAAATTGTTAGCTACAGTACACAAAGAAAGAGGAGAAAGAAAGTTAGCTATAACTTGAGTAATGCTTAAGTGCAATAAATAATGTTTATAAAATCCAGTAATTCTCTTTTTATGAATGTTAAGCTTCCTATACTATTAGAAAGAGGAACACTTAAAAGATTTACAATTGACAAGTACTGCACTTTTATCTACATTTTAAATCACTACATATTTTTTCTGTACATGTGAGTGGAGAATTTTGTACACAGACACTGCCAGTTCATATACATACAAATACATAATATATATCAACCTGTCTATAGTATAAAGACCAAGCTTTGAAACCTTGATGCCATGCTTTGATTATTGTTGGCTGTGCTTGTGATGCTCATATCATTGTTTATGAAATAGTGACTTATTTGAAAATTAATCAATGCACTGTGAATTCTTGCTTTTCACCCTAGCAACTGATGCAGCACAATTATTCCATGGACATATGAGCAAGCCCAATTTTTCAGTGTTGAAATATTCCAAACGTTCAATAAGTATGACAGCACAAGGAAAAATTTCCCTAGATCTCCATTCCCATACTAGACAGAGGAAGACCGTACAAGTGCAGTCACTTTGGGATCCACGGACTTGGGAGGACAGTACTTGATAATCTGTCATTCTCCTAACAGGGATATTCATCTGGAAAATAAGTTATATATAAGTAAGCTATACATACCCAGTTTACACTGTCATTAATTTACTCTTCTGGATTTTTAATGAAAGTTAATCAGTTTGCTGGTTTCCTTGTCTCCCAAGATTTTTGTCTCTTCTTGATTTATACTAGATTCATCCACATCTCTAGATCTCAGCCATTTGTCCTTTATGGCCTTACTTTGAGGACCCTACTTGTCTTTTTGGTAGAGGTCACTGTTTGGGGATTGCAGCTGTGCTTAAATAGGCATCATTACTTTTGCACTTTGTGTAAATAAAAGTCCCACAGATCATTAAAATCAGAGCATTAACAAGAGCAACAGTGCTAAAGCTGAAGACCATTTATAACAGTGAAACTCTCTGATAACATGAAAATTATAACCTCCCTCTGAATGTAAATAAAGTGTTTTTCTTTATTGTGAAGAATTGTACTTACTTGCCTGGATTTTTGTTATCAGACAGTTTTACTTTAATAGATTGTCTTCAGTTTAACTGTATTTATTGTTAGTTAATGCGTTTGTCCTTTACATCTTTTTAACCAAACTCTTAGTCAATTATTTTCCAGTTTCCCTAATTCCTGTGCTCTCCATTCCATGTAATGAAAATTTAATACACTTCATTATGTGTATATCATTATGTTGTGTATACCCAGTATGATATTCTGGATTTTATTCTAAAAATATAAAAGTAGCTCTTTTCACCACCCTTTGGCTTTCTGAGTCTGCACTATATTGTACATGTCACTTTGTAAAAAATACTCCCAGTACCATGTTCTTTGTTTCTTTTAAGTATTCTTTTGCTGTTCATCCTAGTAATTTATGAAAGTTTACATTGATCATATTAGTAAATGCATAATAACAAATTATCATATCATCTAAAATGCAAACCATAAGAGATAGAACTGATGATAAATGATTACAATAATATCAATCTATATAACAACAACAAAAACAATGGGTTATAATGTAAAAAAACAAAAAGAAAAAAAACAAACTAGACGAATTTATTATAACGAATTTACTTATTAGGTCCTATTAAGCCACTCTCGGGAAGCCTGCATGCGCATTCACGCGGCCGCGCTACACGAACGCCGAAACGTAAACAAACAAATAGTTTCGCTGGCTGACTGGGAGACGTTGACAGGTAGGGGACGTTACGAGGAATTTTTACCGTTACTTCGAACTGTTACCGAGAGAAGGGGTGGAATTTGGTGATGTTTAGATGATAATATGCGTTACGTTTATAGATAAAGGTGTAACATAGGGGGGGAAATATGGATATGTTATATTAGAGCTCCTAACGTTTCGAATTTGAATTGTGTTTGGTGTTGACTCATAGTGTCTGGGATGCGTTAGTCTTGAGAGGTTTTTGGGGGTGAAGTTTGACCATAATACCGTAATACGCACGATTTTTAGGGTTTACCGGCGTGGAAATGTGATGTATAATGTGGTAAATGTAATAGAGATGACTGGTAAATTGAGCTTTTAATTCGTAAGAGTGGGTAATTGGCGGATGAATAAAAGATGAACCAATAGCCGAAACGGACCTGAAATTGTATGTCGGGTGGTATATATGAGTATCAGAACTCATATACTAATTTCAAGTTATTATGTAAAGTACCATAGTGTTAGAATTATGGAAAGAGATACATAGAGGTCCCAGTATACTTTTGGTAGTAATCAGTATTCTCCTGCAGTTCATATCTCAGAAGTTCAAGTTTACAGATATATCTCTTAATTTTGTCATTTTGGGATGTTATCTCTGGATTTGTTTTGAGATTCAGGCCAGTTGAACTGCTTGTTATATAAAAGGAAACATTTGTAAGGGTAAGTCATTACTCCTTAAACTCTTTGTTGTGTGAGGAGGTCTCATGCAGTGGACAGTATAGAGATATAGATAAAGTTTGAGAGAGTGGTGGTCATTGAAGATTTGTTACTGGGGAGCAGAAAAGCTGAATTAAGCCCAGCATCTCTTGACTAGATGGCTTCAAATGCACCCTGTCATCAAGATGTTAATGTGAAATGCAATTTTTTTTACATGAAAAGTTAATATATGTATATATGTGTAACTTGTAATATTTGCCTATTTTTCAAAGGTCCAAGAAGATGCAAAATGCTCAGGAAAAGTCTCGAGTTGACTGGCAGTCTGTCCAGCCACAGAAGAAAGTTACATTTTATGGACCAGTAATTAGCACGTAAGTATTTCTTTCTTTATGTATTTAAGTCATCTATAAGTGTATTTGCATTATGTTATCTACATGTAAGATAAAAGCATATGAACCAATCTTAATTTAGATTGTACTAGACAATATATATAACTATCAAGATGTCTCTCAGTAAGCATGTTTTAAATTTGTGACAAATCTATTTCAGAATAGCGGAAAAACTCCGTCCAGTTAGGGTAGATGCCACCTCAAGAAAACAAAAACCCACGATGATATCTTTATCCAGTTCACCTTCCTTCAACCAAATCTCCCAGTCTAATAGGAAACTAAAGCACAATAAGTCTAAAAGTAGTGAACCATTGAGACCACATGCAAAAATGACTGTCATGGGAAATCAGCTAAAGACCAGACTTAATTGTAATCATATGAGACCAAAATGTCAGTGTTCAGGTCCTACTGCTAATAAGACTAAGCAGAGTAGAGTTAAAGGTAAACCACCAGTATCAGATGATAGAGGATCAAGTCACATTTTAACATCTACATGTACAGTACCCAGAGGTGGGCTCAATGGAAGAAAAATCTATGCTTCAAAAGATAATGCAGCAGGAATATCAATATTAGATGCAAATTGGAGACCAAGTCAGCTTACATTAAAGGAGAATGACATGGAAGAAACTAGAGGCAGACCAAAGACATCTGAAGACACTCCCAGTAATGAAAATGAGAGTAATAAACAAACTACTGAGGATATTTCAAAGAAGAGAGTCCAGTTTTCAGACAAAACAAATGCTGGTGATGTAACACATAAGAACATTCATACAGAGACCAGCCATCGTAATACAATGAGAAGAGATGTTAATCTGGATGACTATGAAACCAGGCATGAAAAGTCCAAGCATGCAGAAATGACAGGTAGAAATGATAGGCCAGATCCTCTTCAAAGAAGGCATAGTCATAACAATTCAATTCATGATTCAGAAAGCCACGATGATTATTCAGAAAAAGATGTGAATGATTATGACAGCACCTCCTCAGTGTCAGAGAGCAGGAATCCTGTTCATGAAATTCACCAGGAAAGGTGTATACTTTGTGAATCTCCAAGACACAGATATCCTGCTAACCCAAGGTTCAGACGAATGAATTCTGCTTCTGATTTTGTTCCTTCTGAGGTGAGAGGGCCAGGAAATAGGTCCTATAATATTAGTCCATCTAGAAAAAAGTATAATGATGACTTGTGTGCATTATGCAGAAGACAGAGTCGACGCTCATATTCTGTGGATGACAGATACTGTTATCATTGTGATTCCTCTGACCTAGATTCTTATGATCGAGTATATCATCACAGGCACATGAAAATACCAAAGGATCATGGCTTAAGAAATACCTTACGTAGGATGCAGTCAGTTCCTGTTTTTTTCTCAGATGGGGAAGAGGAAATCCTGCAGAGGAATCGTATACCATATGAGCCAAAAACAGAGTTAGTGAAAGACTTGAAGAAAAAACTTGAAAGAGAGTATAGAAATCAGGATTATTTGGTAAGTATGATTATTTTCTAGATGATTTATTAATTAAGTGTGGCCTCTTATTATCAGCAAATTTAGTTTTAGTTTATTATTCCAACAAAAATTGCACACACTGACACATAGACACACACGTACATACAAATCAGCGTTAATTTACCCTAGAACAGCAAAAACAACAACAACAAGACCCTACATATGCCTGCTATGTTATGAACCCCTAAAGATGGAAGTTTCTGTGCCCATCTTACCCCTTAGCTGCAGATAACCCCAACTTTTCAAGTTTACAGGGGCAGGTTTTATCTTAAATAATTCAAGAATTTAATTTTGTACACTGAAAAATGTGTTCTTTGTGCTGATGTATTAAGTAGTTACTCTGGAGCATGAGACTTGAACAAATACAGGCATATATGTGAAAATAGAAATCTACAAAAAATGTAAGTATAATATTCACAATACAATAAAAAGTATAATCCTCAAAATGTATATGGTAATAAATAATATATTTATATGTATATAAATTACGAAGAAAAGAAAAAAAAAATATGTCATAAGGAGCTCAACCAAATTTGGAATGACTGCACAAAGGAAAAAGATTGTGTTCTCTTATCCTGTCGTATGTTTATTTCCTGCTTAAAAGCAAAGCAGATGTAAACAAAAGTGTTTTATTCACATAATGCACTTCTTTTTATTACACTCCAATCTCCTATCATCCAATAAAAAGAAAAATAATTCTAGATATCTTCTTTTTACATGTCTATTAACAAGCATAACAGTATTTAACACCTTGATAATAATTCAAGAAAAAGGGCCAGCAGTGGATTGGAGTCTGATAAATCATCTGTCTTTCAGCACCACCTGGTTCACAACAGACGGAAGTGGAAGTCTTGGAATGCAGAAGATCTGGAGGAACTCAGGCAGTATAGGTCACGTAGAACAGAGAGGCACAGAGACTGGGATTATGATGGTCTTCCTCATAAATGTATGTATCTTTATGGATTTTTTAGCATGTTAATAAAGGGTTTGGTGTGTCTTGCATTTATGTTATCCATGCTAACTTAAGACTTTTTATGCAACAACAATTTATTATGCATTTTCTATATATTCTCTTGTTGTTTAGCTTGCTTGCTAACTGACCTACTAACATTTACTGACTCACACTCTTTCTCTTTCTTTCTCTTTCTGTCTCTCTCTGTCTCTCTCTGTCTCTCTCTGTCTCTGTCTCTCTCTCTCTCTCTCTCTCTCTCTCTCTCTCTCTCTCTCTCTCTCTCTCTCTCTCTCTCTCTCTCTCTCTCTCTCTCTCTCTCTCTCTCTCTCTCTCTCTCTCTCTCTCTCTCTCTCTCTCTCTCTCTCTCTCTCTCTCTCTCTCTCTCTCTCTCTCTCTCTCTCTCTCTCTCTCTCTCACTCTCACTCTCACTCTCACTCTCACTCTCACTCTCACTCTCACTCTCACTCTCACTCTCACTCTCACTCTCTCACTCACTCACTCACTCACTCACTTATCCATCTGTATATTCCATTTATAATGCAGAACATATTTTCCAGGTGTACATCACTACCTGCAGAATGACAGATTATACTTGGAGCCGACCTTGACAAATAAAGAAGGAAGGAGCATATGTGCCGAGTGTGGTGCTCCCAAGCCACTGGATCCAAAAACTGACCCATACCTTTATCATGTTACTTTGGGAGGACTGAAGAAGACAGAAGATAAAAATGTGCAGAATGATGACAAGGAAAATGATGACAGATATTATCAAAGTGGTAGAGTCACTCACCAAGGAACTAATAGTAAGATTCAGCTAGGGAGGACTCCAGGTGACACATCAAAACATGTGTTTGCAAAGTTGAATCGAAGCATTGACAACATATTTCCTGGTAGATCTGCTCTGCACTTCCGTCCAAGAGCTGCGGATGAGCTTAGGTATCAGGGTCATTTGCACAGTAAGCGTCATCCAAGCAAATCTATGGCCTTGGTTGATCACCTTGTGTAGTTTATTGTTATCCTAAATTTATGTGAATGTTTCAGTATATCTGAAGTTCATTGTTGGATGTGTGTAAACTTAAAGCACAAAAGGACAGAATATTTATATGGTAGATAGTTTTAACAACTGCATAGTACATTTTATATGCACTCAGGTTATTTGGAAACACTTTGCATTATTCATGGTGCCATTACACTAGTTTTTGTTAAAGATCTGCATTTAAATATATATTTATGAAAAGATTACACAGATGCACACTCACGTGTTCATTCACCATCATCTTATTTTCTTTCTCCCCCTCTCTCCTTCCTCCTTTCCCCCTCCCCTAACCCATTCATTTCCATCTGCCTTCCTTATAGCACTCTTTCATATCAATAAATACATCCTGATTCTATAATTATTAAGTCATTTATGATTTGGTAATTTGTTATACTGAAGCTTAACAAAAAACATTTGTACTCCTTGCATTGCCTGTATGGATAAATAGTTGTCAGAATAAGGTATTCTGTTTTTTCTTAAGATGTAATATCATGCATGAAGATGATATACTATGCAAGCACATAGTTTTTGTGACGTAATATGTGAACAAAAAATCTTGTATGGATTTACAGATGTATTGAAAGTTTATGAAAAGATTATAATAAAAAAATATATGAAAATAAAGTTTTATCACTCTTGCTTTTGTATATCTTAACTAACCTTTTAGACTAAGAATGTCTTTATTTAGAACTTTTTTTTCTGAAATGCACAATAAGCACATTTCAAAATATATGTTTGATAATTGTTGATTCCAAGCAGTTTGTCACATGATCAGAAGAGCAAAGGGAACAGGCATTAACAGCAATTTTGCCTTTTCTAAATTAAAGATTTACTGTCATAAGCCTTGAATAGTGTTTGGTAAAATACATGAAATAACATCTAGAGCATTATTTTTCTGAATTTAAGTAGTTTCCTTTTTATGAAACAAAGATGATATCACTACAACAGAAAATGTTGAACAATCAACTGATCTGATTCTCCTTTTGTATTTCTTAATTTAGATAATGCTTGCATGCAGATATTGAGATTAAAGATTTTCATCTTTTATAAACTTCAGAATGAATTTGTACACAAGAGTTTACAATTGTAAACTAATCGGTGAAGTTCTCCATTAGTACAGGAACATTACTGATTTGCTTGGGGAGGGAGACTGATGAATGGCTGGGGATTAAACCAGGAAGACTTTAAAAGAAACTGAGAAATGACCCACATAAAGAATTGCAACCTGAGACTTCCAAGCATTAGGGAGGAGTGTAGGAAAAAAAAAATCAAGACTTCAGAGCAGTACACTGAACTTCATGATAAACATTTTCCCTTGTAGATAGTGCCCTAAAAACTGTTCAAAGACCCGTAATCAATTGGGGTCTTATCAAAACGCTGAAGATGAGAGTGATTAGTTTGAGCATCTCTTCCTTCCAGATCTTGTTGAAGTTAGAGTAAGAATGATGTGGAGGAATATATGGTCTTTGGTTTATGGCACAGTATAAATGCAATGATTATACATTGATATTTGTACTGCCATGTACAGTAATTATAGTGTAACCAACGAATCATATTTTGAACAAAAATATAATTTCCTTATACACGGGATTGCAAACCCTAGATTTTACTCTCTTGCAATGGTTATTCAAGCCAATTTTACATTATTTTCCTAAAACATGTGAATCCTGTGTTATTTAGTCCTATAGAGATAAAAGGCAAATGATGTGGTGTTCATTTATTATTATCTTCATTGTGAATGGATAATGCATTGCTCTATTGACCTGCCAGTTACCAGTTTCCATCATGTGAAATGCTTTCACCTGTCAGTTATAACACACATGGTTTTGAGAACTTTTAAGCATTCATTTAAAACTTCCTATGCATCCCAAGGTTATCTTGTCCTACAGTGTGTTTATACATTTCCTGAATACCCACACATTTCAAATATCAGCTGGGTATACAATAAACATACAGATACCAACTTGACTAGCTTTAGTCCCATGTACTAACAAACAAATGGCTCTGGTAATTTTTTTTTACTAGACCTCATTAGCTTGGGATAATTTTTAAACCATCTATAGAGTTAATTATTTGTTTTTATCCTTAGTTAAAAAGAAAATCTTAAGAAATTTTAGCTGCTTGACTGCTAAATTACTGTACATTTTTGTTATATACAATTCTGTATGATCAACCTGGGGGGGATTGATATTTGTTTAGCAACCTGGGCAGAGCAGCTGTCTCATTGAGACTCATAAACAGTTATTCAATATTACTATTTATTGAAAATTATTCAGCTGCATCATCTAAGGTCATTAGCAGCATACTCATTATATAGGTATAGGGTACGGCCTGAAGTAAGGAAGTCTTTTGGTTCAATAAGGCAATGTTTGTGGATTTCCAGAATGTTTAAGGTCAACAAATAAATGTACCAGACATCAAAGGTCATACAGCATTATGATGAAGTATTGTGGCAAAAAGGGTAAAAATTAGTTAACGATTAGGATAAGTCGACAGAAGGGGATGAATATGTAAAGGAAAAGGAAAAGTGGAGAAGAAAAGAGCCTGCAAACTTAGTTGAGACGAGGGCTGAGGACCAGGGTAGGCCTGAGTCCCCGTCTCCTAAGCCCCCACGGCAATAACGAGCATGGGATTGAAAGGCAGTTATTCGATATTCCCTCATAACAATCAACTAAATAATGATATACTTGACTCTTCACAGACATGGTAGTAATTAACTTCAATGTTTCGTAAATATTAGATATACATCTTTAAATATCGTAATCTTATCTTTCTTATATACATTACTAATACTCAAATATATCTCCCTTGACTTGTGAATAGTAAAAGAGATTGAGAGGTTAGTAAAACTTTCCTATAATAGCAAGTGGGGAGCTGGTATCTCTGGCTCGCTCAAATTGCTCCATGGATTTGTCAGTGTATATAGAGAATCATCACATTGTATTATTTAAGTGGAATATAACTGTTTCGTTACCCATTCCACCTTGAATGGGCTAATCATAGGCAACATACTTTTCGATTACAGACCGACTTGATCAAAGTAGTGCAAGTAACTCCCTAACTCTTATAATAAAAGAAAAGAGGTTACAGGTGTTCTCAAGTATAATGGGCAATAGAAAATCAATGTACTTTTTAGACTTTATTGGTCCAAAATGACGTAATAAACTGTGATGATGGAGTAATAAATGTTGCATATATAATTTCTTGTAATAACTTTTTAATCTTAAGAACGTCTATTTTCAATTAGGGTTCTGCAAGGCTATATTGTATTTTTTCACGAAAGAAGCACATTCACCTCTAAATTAACACGAATCTTTTGCTTTGTTCCATTAAGCGTCAAAATACTAAATGTAAAGTTTCAGAACATAAAACGATTGCACTCCCTGGTCATATTTCCTATCATGCAGTAACAAGTTAGGTGAACCACGTGCTGTATGCAGAAATAAACACTGACAATTAAAGTGAATCAATTACATGTTATTTCTAATCATTCAAAACAAAGAGAATTCCTTTACGCTAATCCCAATCCCTGGAACAAGTAACTAGGTTATCTTTCATTAAAAAATAAAGAAGCTTTTCCTTTTATATTGTTCCAAAACGAAATAAAGTGGTATATGAAATATTTCAAAGCAATCCAAGTTTACAAAAAATCTTAAATTTTCCTATATACGCGACAATATTTTTGTTGCAGATGGTTGAACTGATTTGCAAGTCGACAACAGTGATAATTATATTTGATCAGTTATATGTGTTATTATCCACTAAATATTCATAAAAAAAAAAAAAGTCTTACAAACTAGGTTGGGTAACTTTAATATGTAATTAGCATATAATTCATAAATAGAGAACACGATTAAAATCCTTGAAAACTTTCCTGAACAAACAACTGAAAATGGATGAATCACTGAACGTAAAAGAAACATAATAGCAACCCAATATATTCATCATTATTTTTTCTCACAAACTAAAATGTACGGCTTGATTTTCCGATTATCATAAAAATAATGCTTTCTTCCCTCAACGTAGCTGTAATAATAAATATCCACATGTATACATACAATCTGAGAATATAGAACTTTTTTGACAAGAGAAAGAGGGGTTTACAGTGAAAAAAGGTCTCTGTAATAGGAGTGAATCAAGTTAATCGACCTCCTCGATGGTTGGGCCACTAGCTGATGCACCTCTACCTGAGGCACTGCCTGGGGCTCCTCCTGCAGCCGCGTACATCTTTGAGATGATGGGGTTGCAGATATTTTCAACCTCCTTCTGTTTGTGTTCATATTCGTCCTTCTCCCCAAGCTGATTGGCATCAAGCCACTTGATGGTTTCATTGCAAGCTTCAAGGATTTTGTTGCGATCTTCCTCAGCGACCTTATCCTTGAATTTCTCATCCTCCACTGTCGACTTCATGTTGAAGCAATAGGACTCGAGGCTGTTCTTGGCAGAAATGCGTTCCCGCTGCTTTTCGTCGTCCGCCTTGTACTTCTCAGCGTCATGAACCATGCGTTCGATCTCTTCCTTGGAGAGACGACCCTTGTCATTTGTTATGGTGATCTTGTTTTCTTTGCCAGTCGACTTGTCAATGGCAGAGACGTTTAGAATGCCGTTGGCATCAATGTCAAATGTGACTTCGATCTGCGGCACGCCTCGCGGAGCCGGAGGAATGCCGGCGAGCTCGAATTTCCCTAGGAGATTGTTGTCCTTGGTCATGGCTCGCTCGCCCTCGTACACTTGGATGAGTACACCTGGCTGGTTATCGGAATAGGTTGTGAACGTCTGGGTCTGCTTTGTGGGAATGGTAGTGTTGCGTTTGATGAGAGCAGTCATCACGCCACCTGCTGTTTCAATGCCCAATGAGAGGGGAGTTACGTCCAAAAGTAGCAGGTCCTGCACAGCCTCAGACTTGTCTCCTACCAAGATAGCCGCCTGGACAGCAGCTCCATAAGCAACGGCCTCGTCTGGGTTGATGGACTTATTCAGCTCCTTTCCATTGAAGAAGTCTTGCAGGAGTTTCTGGATCTTTGGTATCCTTGTGGATCCACCAACCAAAACGATTTCATGGATCTGAGCCTTGTCCATCTTGGCGTCGCGAAGAGACTTTTCAACGGGTTCAAGCGTTCCACGGAAAAGATCGGCACACAGTTCCTCAAAGCGAGCACGAGTGACAGAGGTATAGAAATCCACGCCGTCACAGAGGGAATCGATCTCAATGCTGGCCTGCGTAGACGAAGAAAGTGTCCTCTTCGCTCGTTCACATGCTGTGCGAAGGCGGCGAACAGCACGCTTGTTGTCGGTGAAGTCCTTTTTGAACTTGCGCTTGAATTCATTCATGAAGTGATTGACAAGTCTGTTGTCGAAGTCCTCACCTCCCAAGTGAGTGTCTCCAGCTGTTGATTTCACTTCGAAGATGCCATCCTCAATGGTAAGGATTGAGACATCGAACGTTCCACCTCCCAGATCGAAGATGAGAACATTTCGTTCACCTCCCACTTTCTTGTCAAGACCATACGCAATAGCGGCTGCTGTTGGCTCATTGATAATGCGCAAGACATTGAGGCCGGCAATGGTACCAGCATCCTTAGTTGCCTGTCTCTGCGAATCATTGAAATATGCAGGAACGGTAATAACCGCATCTTTGACAACTCCACCCAGATAGGCTTCTGCTGTTTCCTTCATCTTGATGAGAACCATCGAAGAGATTTCCTCTGGGAAGAAGGTCTTCTTCTCTCCTTTGTACTCCACCGCGATCTTGGGTTTGCCTCCATCGCTGATCACGTTGAAGGGCCAGTGCTTCAAGTCCCCCTGCACACACGAGTCTTCGAATTTCCTCCCAATCAATCGTTTAGCATCAAACACGGTGTTATTGGGATTCATAGCGACCTGATTCTTGGCAGCATCTCCAATGAGACGCTCTGTGTCAGTGAAGGCGACGTATGAAGGCGTTGTGCGGTTGCCTTGGTCGTTGGCGATGATCTCCACCTTGCCATGCTGGAAGACTCCGACGCAGGAGTACGTTGTTCCCAGGTCGATTCCAACTGCCTTAACCATGATCTGAAATGTTTATACAAATTAATATGAATGTGCATCAATGAAAAATAAGGATATATTACTATTTCCTGGTGCACAATGTTTTATTTTGAGGGCTGAAACAAGAAAAAAGTGAAGCATAGAATAGTAATACATTTATGACCATAGTAAAACTCTCAAAATTAACATGAGAATTATGTGAACCTATGCAAAACATGGGAATAATTGTAGAATGAAACATTGGAACATGGTAATAATAATAATAATAATAATAATATTAAAGGAAGCGTTGCACTGAATGAAGTTTCAGCATTACTAACAAAAGTGGAGGATGCGCCAGCAGGAGAATGTTCGCGGACACTGAAAACATTAATAGTCAATTCCTCTTTCGCTAAAGCACTGAGGGAGTGTGACATGTGGGCCCTTCCCTAGATAGAAGTGAAAACGCTAGGCAGAGAAGGCACTTCGTTACTACGAAAAAAATTCAGCTAGTCATGACAACCTATGCTGCCAAATGCATGTGACGCCACTCTGTCTGTCTCACCACCTACGTCCGTCAACCCTTCAGCATCGTGGGATATACCCTTAACCCTTTGTGACCAAGATAAACTGAATTTGACTGGTATTCCTACTATGCCGGCTTTGATTAACTTTGGGATACATCTAAGGCAATGTAATTTCCCAGCACTGTACAAGGAGTGAATTGAGCAATTTAATCCAATCGTAAGGTGAAATCAACTCTATTACTGACAGCTCGTCTCTGAAGCTCCTTTCGAAACTTGGATAGTTCTGAGGACTCGATGACCCCTTTGACTGCACTCCTTCGCCGTCCTCGTTCCCCCTTCCACTCGCCACGGCACGCAACTGGGACTTAACCACCAATCAACCTTTTTATTTCTGACTCGCAGAGTTTTCTTAAAACCCTAAAACTTGAACAGATTCCGTCAGGCGCCAGTGACAATATGAACAGTCGCCTAAAAAAATAAAAATAAAAAAATAAAAATAAATAAATAAATAAATAAATAAAATAAAAAATAAAAATAAAATACAGGGAAACAACACTCCTTTTTATATCGCAACACTTAAGACTTCAAACCTACGTTACACAGAAAACTATAAAAAAAAAAAAATCAAATTATCACTACCCATTAATAAAGACTTAAATCAACTCGAAAGACGAGACCCAAATATAGGCATAAGGTCATTAAGGGTGAAAGCGGCACGTGCGCTGATCCTTGAGTGACCTTAACGGGCCATGAGGGCGAGCGTGGGCTGCGTCACACGCCCGTGACTCACCAAAGGATACTCATTTTCGTCCAGCTCCTCGCACTCAAGCGCTCGCTCAATATCCACCCTCGTCATAAAAGGGACACTATAACATCAAGGTTAGATGGAGACTAAAGAGAGAAAGAGCGAGAAATATAGATGATAATCGGACAAGGACGAGCGCGAGGCAAAGCGATGGTAGTTGGCAGAGGGAATAGTAAATAAATACAATAAAAGAGAAGGGAAAAGGGGAAAGAAAGGGAAGGGAATAAGTGACACAAAACCTTCTGGTATCGTGTTATATTATTGACAACTTGCTACCGTTCCACACTAAGGACATAAAACCGTGACCGACTAACACACTTAAAAAGAAAAAAAAAAGAAAAAAAAAATAAGAGGAAAAGAGAAAAAGAAAGCAGAAAAAAAGAAAAGAAAATTAGAAACTCATGAAACAATCATGCAAGTTCTACAAACGGGGTCGTTGCTGAACATAACCAGCAATTAGTCTTTTATCAACGAAATCCTCTCTCTCACACGCCCTCATTTTCTGTCCGGTGAATCACGTGACACGAATACCGGGTGGCCAAGGACCTCAGGAGGAAGGAGGGGAAAAAGAGAGGGAAGGACTGGTGGAGAGGGGAACGAAGAAGGGGAAAATAAAAGAGGGAGTGAAGAAGAGGAAGACAGGAAATGAGGAGAAAAGAATAACGGAAGTGAAAGAGAGGAAGGAAAAGAAAAAAAAAATAAACTACATTATCTAATTCAAGCTGCATATGCCGGCATACGTCAACATTAACATATAAAGCAAGAACCCGCGATGCTCATTAGGTTAGCCCGGGGCGACCTGTTACACTTTAAGGCGTTAGTCCTTTTTTCTGGACCCTTCTCTCGTAGGTGTTCGTGGAACTGTGATATAGTCGGTTACTTCGATATTACTGTCTAAAAAGTTATCCCCGATCTTTATATATTTATATCCTCCCTCTCTCTATCCATCCAGGAGGGAGGGTGGGAGGGGAAGAAAGGAGAAAAGAAGAGAAAAAAGAGAAAAGGGAGGAAGAGAGGGAGGGAGAGGAGGGGAGGGGAGGGGAGGAGAGAGAGAGAGAGGGGGAGGGAGGGAGAGAGGGAGGGAGGGAGGGAGGGAGGGAGGGAGGGAGGGAGGGAGAGAGAGAGAGAGAGAGAGAGAGAGAGAGAGAGAGAGAGAGAGAGAGAGAGAGAGAGAGAGAGGGGGGGGGGAGAAGACGAAGGGGAAGGAAGAAGAAATAACAGAGGGAGAGAAATAGAGAAGGACTGGGGAGGCGTCATAACAAGTAGTTCAAGTTTAACCGAATTCTGTAATATACTTATTTGTGCAAAATGCTAAGTAGGACTGCAAGTTATTTTTCCTTTTTTATTTATTTATTATTTTTTTTTTTTTGTCTATCACTAGGTTCATGATAGCCAAATTTCTTTTTAAGTGTTTCGCCTACTGGAAAAAAGTGGCCCTCTAGAGATGTAACTTAACCTAAGCTTATCCAAGATAAGGATAAGTCAAATATGCTAAGCTGACCCTCGACCCTATGCCCATGAGGAGAGCCCGGCCTGTGTCGACTAATGCCGACTCGCTAACGGCTGAGCTTAGTCCTTACCCGCCGTGGTGCCCAGCCTCAGTAGTGACCTCCGGGCAACAATTGCAACTTCTGACGCCTGGGCGGGGCTCGAACCGCCGACCCTCGGATGAGAGGCCGACGCATTACCACTGCACCAGTCCGGAGGCTAGACTTACCCAAGTATTCAATTTATCGTTATTTTTTCTTTTATTTTTCTATCACTTATTATTTTGTTGAATTATCTATTTCCTTCTCTTGAATAAATATTAGAAGGCGAATAAGCAAGATGTTATAATAAATAAACAAAATGAAAAAGAAAACGAATAAAATATCAGAAAATATACAAAGGATTAAAATGATAAGAAAATTAACCTAAAGATGAGGAAAATAAAATACGCAACAACGATATGGATAAAAGAAACAAATAAATATAAAAAGAAACTCATAAAAAACAGAAGAAAAAAAAAACATACAAACAGTTAATAAAGCCTTCAGAAAGGTTCTCGACGTTTCTGTTGCAAAGAGGCCTACGTGCAACATGGCAACCACGCCCCTCAGTGCCTCGTGGCCTGGCGTTGAAATTTTTCCCTCATATGTCGCTTTATTTCGAGATGACATTCCTTCTCCCGGGCTGCAAAGGCTTCTGGGAATCGAGTGAATTGGCCTGTGATCATGAGAAGCAAGAAGTTCACGACGTATGTTGATTTTTTTAATATTTTTTCCCCCGTCTAGAATCGCCAGACTGCGAGTGCCAATGCCGTTGCAAAATGTAATGGCAATTTAGCGCCAAAATAACGAGTGTCATCTAGAAAGAAAGCGATACAGTGAATCCTCATGTTTAGAAGGACAATATTCTTACGTTTCTTACGAGATTCGATACTCACGTCGAGCGTTTGAAAGGAATCGAGTCCTTTTCTCCCAGTGCGTGTGACCTCCTACGTCGTCGGGAGAGGAGTGGTGCCGCACGCAGCCTGTTGCTGCCTAACGTCGCGGAGACATTTCTAGAAGCTTGGGTCGGGCGAACGAGCCAATCAGCGGACGCCTTTTTGGTGACGTCACATTCCCGGCATCGATGATTGGTGTATTTATTGGATGACATCATTCCTTCGAGTATTTGGTTGGTTAGGTCGAGGGATGATGTCATCTAGACTGTACGCTCATTGGCGGGTAGACGATGACGTGAAGGCTCTTTGAGTGTTGTGATTGGTGGGATTTTTCAATGGATTATTCTTTCCAGTGCGGACTTTATGCAGGCGGAATTCCATGCGTCATTTTATTATTATTATATATTTTTTTATGGCAATTTTTTCCCTTATTTGTTATACTTAATAAATGCATGACGCTCTTTCGCTTACAATACCCTACTGTTCCCTTGTAATTAATGGGAGGATGCGCGCTTACAGGAGGGACGGTATTGTAAACTGCATTGTGCTGATGCAGGATTTACATTTTTTTTCTCTTTGGTTGGTGCAATGCCTATTTTGAGACAAGCTAATTCTGGATACGCTGTTCATTAACTCCCTTCTATGCGATGAGTATGAGTGAATTCCTATAGTTCCTTTCAACAATAATGATAATGATATATCGCGATGCGTCACATGTACAGGTCTAAAACGTGTCCTGCTTATGTATCTAGAATGTATGTATGTGTGTGTGTTTATGCACATACACACACATACATACATACATACATACATACATACATACGCACACACACACAATATATATATATATATATATATTATATATATATGTTTATACATATGAAGAAAGGTGCTAGCAAGGTTGTTGAGCCAGGTGTAAGATAAGCCTGTGTTCTCCCTTCCCGCCAACCACACTTGCAACCTCGTGTGCAACCGGCTCTTTGCAAGTATCTTGCATTCCAGCTTGCTTGGTAACAAGGTAGTAGTCTGAATTACTGCACTAGCAGTATTATTAAATTGCTTATATCCTCTTCGTGCACTGAATTGCAACCTATCTATTGGGTTATATTGATATTGAAAAGGTATATGCAAAGTTGCAGGGCATGAATCATGCGGTTGAAGTCGACAGTAGTGGATTTCTGAAGCAAAGTTTACAAGTTATACACTATAATGCCATTTAGGTAATGAAACACATAATATATATATATGCGGTTGAAACTGTTATTATAATTTAGAATCATATAAATACTTTCCAGGAACGTTTCTCCGTCAAGACAATTTTCCCCCGTCACGTAGATCATAGAAACCATCAAAGAATTTCTTATTACTTTTTTTTATCTTAGAAACTTCGGGAAAAGGAGCCGGGAGTTAGGTTAGCAACGGAATGTCGAAGTTCTGACTGGCTGTCTATCAGTCTGTCTGTCTCGCTCTCTCTCTCTTTCTCTCATTCTCTCATTCTCTCATTCTCTCATTCTCTCTCTCTCTCTCTCTCTCTCTCTCTCTCTCTCTCTCTCTCTCTCTCTCTCTCTCTCTCTCTCTCTCTCTCTATCTCCCTCTCGCTCGCTCTCTCTCCCTCCCTCCCTCCCCCTCCTCTCTCTCTCTCGTTAAATACATCTATTAGTTTTAAGACAAAGGAAATTAATGCTCGTCTGTAAATATAACCTGCTTATCAGATCGTCTCCAGCGATATTAAATTTCAGGACGAGTCACGTGGTTGAAGTTTAGAGCAAA
>NC_061827.1:37632135-37634635 GCF_019202785.1 Penaeus chinensis | reverse complement strand
TTAAAAACATACATTCACCGCATACTGAAGCTGAGGATGATCTATACAGTTTTAGTTCTAAACCTAAAATAAAGAATAACAGACTAGAATATTGAAGTCTGATAAGCCTAAACCTTTGTCTCATTTGTCAAAGTATGAGAAAATTGTAGGCAGGACAGAAGCTGTAAGTCCAATGTCGAATATGGTGTTAATTTTGTGACATGGCTGTGCAAGTGTGTATTGAGAAAAAAAAAAAATATTGCAAGAACTTTAGCAGATATATGCAGGGTCGGCTTTTAGACAGACCATACGGGCTTCGGGAGCCACTGTCTTCAGTAAAGAACGAAAAAAAGTAAATAATAAAGATAATTGATAGATACGTGAATAAATCATGGAGTGGACAATAGCGGTATTGGACGAGGGGAGGGGAACCTAAATCTTGCGCCGAGTGGTTACAGCCGGCCCTGGTTATACAACAACTGGGGAGAATTTCTATAGCATTCTTCTGTATACTTTCAACAGGGACAGACCCTTAAGAAGGAAGGAAGGAGAGAGATAGAGAGAGAGAGAGAGAGAGAGAGAGAGAGAGAGAGAGAGAGAGAGAGAGAGAGAGAGAGAGAGAGAGAGAATGTAACAGATCATACCAGGATAGGAGGTCTAGATAGACCGTCTATGCTTGGCCTAATATTTACCAAGGATAAAGATGGCATTAAGGATATGGAGTACTGCCCTCCTCTAGGAAAAAAATGATAATGTAGTAATTAAGCTTAAATACTGTTTACTATTGGAAAAAAAACCTCATCGTGATTAAGGAAAGAAAAGGAAATATTACAAGAGAGGTAATTATAGAAGGCTTAAAGATTTCTTTGATGGTTAAACTGGAAAACCCTCCTGAACGAAGAGAACCTTGATATGTGATTTTCTAAATTTTGAGTCTGAAAGCAAGGAATGGAAAATTTGTATCAAGATTCAAAACTGAAGCAAGAAATGGTCAAGAAGACAAAGATCTGAGGCAGCGTATGAAAGGCATAAAGTAGGAAGAAAAGAGTATACCCAAACCATGAGGGAGGCGAAAAGGATATAATCAATAAAAGTACAAATCTACCAAAGCTCTTCTTTAACTACATATATAGTAAGACTAAAAGTAGAGATCAAATTAGCGCCATCAAAGACAATAACATCGTTTATACTAAGGAAGAGGAAATGTGTGAAATCCTTAATGAGAAATTTCAGTCAGTGTTTGTTCAGGACCCATACTTTGAAATGGTAAGTAACCGTACAAACGTAAATCAGAATACCGAAAATATCACATTCGAAAAAAAAAGGAAATAAAAGACCTACTGAAAGGGTTAGACAAGAATAAAGTAGAAGTACCAGATTAAATATCTAACTGGGTCCTGAGGGTATGTGCCGAAGAATTTTGTACTTCGTTATTATTCAGTGAGATAAGGGAATCTACCAAAAGATTGGAAACTTGCCAATGTTATATATTATACAAGAACAGCGATAAACAAAACCCTCTAAATTATAGACTAGTTTCGTTTAGTGTGGTATGCAAGCTGTTAGAAAGGATTATTAGGAAACAGTGGGTTGAAGTACTTGAAAAAACATGATATATGGGTGGATTGTGTATACTTAGAGTTTAAGAAGGCATTTGGTAAGGTGTCTCATTATAGAGTATTATGGAAATTAGAACACCTAGGTGGAGTGAAAAGCAAACTCATATAATGGATGGAAGACTTTCTTCATGAAGGACAGATGAGAACCGTAGGTAGAGAGAAGCACTCTACATGGCGACGGGTAACTAGCGGAGTACCTCAAGGATCGGTCTTGGAGCCGATTATGATTGCTGTTTTCATAAATGAATTAGGGTCAAACATAAGCCCAGGTAGTTATCTGAATATGTTTGTAGACGACGCGAAATTGCTTATAAGAGAATAACAGACGATGTCTCATGCCAATGCCTCCAAAGTGACGCTGAGAACTTATTAATTTGGAGTTGTGCCAATGCCTCCAAAGTGACGCTGAGAACTTATTAATTTGGAGTTGTACATGGGAAATGGAATTTAACACCAATAATTGCCATATAGTCAGGGTCGGAGAATGTAAAATTCACTATACCAATACAAGAGCCGTAATATTAAACCAAGCAGATAAATAAAAAGACCTTGGAATAATCATAAACAGGAGTCTAAGCCCAAATTATCATATCAATGACAAGGTTCATAAAATGCCAGGGCTGATTGCCAACATGAAGAGGGCATTCGTTTATGTAGACGAAGACATGGTAAAGAAAGTCATTACAGCCGTCATAAGACCTAGTCCTGAGTATGGTGCAATGGTACGGAGTCCACACTTAAAAAAGGATATAGATAAACTAGAAAGAGTTCAAAGAACAGCCACAAGATAGGCACCTACTATATTACCGGATGGGTGAAGTTAGACAAAGATATGTCAAGGAGTTCAGTTTCCCAAACAGAGCTACTAAAACATAGAACAATCTTCCAAATAACGTTGTGTG
>NC_061827.1:37624635-37629635 GCF_019202785.1 Penaeus chinensis | reverse complement strand
AAATTTAGAAAATTCACATGAAGAATTGGAAAATAATGCTGTTGCCTGTATGTTGCTTTATTTACACAGAATAGGCATATCTAACAGTAGTTCTGTAATGCAGAAACTGTCAATTTTGTGCCTGAAGAGAATAGAACATTTTAATGTAAGTGCTTTATCAAGACTCTCTGTATACCTACGAGATCAAGGCTTGAAAGGATATTTTTTACAATCGAAAGCCATTGCCTTAATTTCAGCTAATTTAAGAAAGTGTTCAACTGCTGATGAACTAAAATTGATAACAATTTGTCTCAGTAGCACAAGAAAACTCATTACAGAGTCCTTGTTTTTGGATTACCAAAAGTTGGTGAACAAACTCTTTGATCAAGGAGAGTTGGTAGACTGTGAAGTGAAAATTATTATTAAGATTTTAAAATTCCTGAACTATCCAGAATGGTCTCCTTTTGGAAGTTCTCTGAGTCGGAAGTTGTTGATGTCTTTGGTAAATAAGGTTCCCGAGCTAACCCCTGAGCAGGTTATATCAGTGAATAATTATTTCCAAAGCTACTTAGAACCACGAGACCTTCTTCTGAAAATTCAGGAACATTCAGCCTTGCTTATTGAGGAAAACAAATTCTCACACAGAGTTCCAGACTTGTTACTCTGTCTTGCTCCGTATAGCTCTTTGAAAGTCAGAAATCATTTAGAAGAGCTCGTTGCAGAACAGCTGGATGACAAGAATATTTATGAGTTTATTCCCGTCATATTTAAGATTTTAAGGTATATCAAGACTTCCAATATAAAATTGTGTAATGCATTTTGGTCCAAGGCTATGCGAGCTGTGGAACGTGAAATTAAAGAATTCCCAGAACCTTATCTAGGGTATGAAGAGAATTTACGAAGAGGCATCTATCATCGGTATATGTACTTTAACAACAACCTTGGTGGGACATACAGACATTACTATCTGGAGAAGAACATGACAAATAAACTATATGAAAATTTGAAAGGACAAGAAAGAATTTTACCCAGCAAGGTAGCACAGATGACAGCATTCATCCTAAGTTATAATGATGGTAGTGGAATACCAGATGATCTCTTGGAACAAGTTATTGAGTATGCTCCTCAGCTCTCCATATTTGATACCATTGTAATGTCAAGAGGGATTCAGATCACACTAGCATTCCACCCAAATAATACCCAACGAACTTACACCAAACAGATAACTGCTATGTGCCATATGCTGAATGGTTGTACTGAAAGACATGTTAAGGTATGTTTAATGAAATAACAACTTTAAATTTTGAGTGACATGCGTTAAGTTTAGTTTCCTGGAAATTAATATTCATTTAAACCACCATGTAATATCTAAATGAATGTATGATAAGAAGAGCATTATTTCGGTCATAATTACGTTAATACATCACAGTTTAAATGAAGAAAAAGGCATAAGATTTTCAAATATAACTAGTCATTTTTTGGCTCTGAAAGGAACTCTGTTTCCATATAACTGTTTTGTTAATTTTGTTTTTAGATAATGATTTTAATTCTGATAAATATAACAAATACTTTCTTTATAGTGTTGTTATTTTTTCTCAATATCATAGATATATACATTTTTTAATGTCTATGGAATTCCACAGAATGTAAAGTCTCTGTTGGATGTCACAAGTATTACACGGGCCTACCTAAGTCGCAAGGGATCTCCTCGGACCTTCCTTTTCGAAAAGCTGGTGCACTCACATATTCCATTCATCAAAGAACTTAATTCAAGACACCTTCGCAACATAGCAATGTACTTTCAGCACACCAAATATCTGGCTCCTGAGGTAAGGCTTTGGCTCTTAGGAATCTCCTTCATTTTTACACACTGACATTGCCTTGATAAGCATTCTTGACTTTAAGTGACTCATATATCTATGGAAATTTATCTTAGGCTTGTTATTTAATTATTGATAGATTTAATTTCGAGGAATAAGTAATTTCATGCCTGTTCTGTAGGTTGCATAATATTTAGTATGATTACATCAAGTAATGAGTTTAGTTTCGAGCATTTGTGAGTATAATTTTCTTAGACTTTATTATAATTGTCTTGTACGGTACCTATATTAATTTATGCTAATCTTACACCCTTAATTTGACAGCTGTTGGATGCCATGGCTGACTACATAATAGAAAACGAGGAATACGTGCTGCAGGATACGATAGAACGTATCCTGACCTGTATATATTACTTAGGCTACCATCCCACATCTGGAAGAAAATTTTTTACTGCCTGCACTAGGGTTTTGGAGAAGTATGTATTAGACTAGATGTTTGTTGTTGGCTCTATCATGTAAAAGTAAAAAGGGGGGATTCAAAAGCATGGATATGAAATATGATCATAGAAACGTATTGTCCTTTATGAAACAGATTATTAATTTTTCATTAATTGGGAATTTGGATAGAATAAGACAGTAGCATGGAGAAGTCAGGAAATGATGTATGGCTCATATGAAAGTAAACTAGGTATTCAAAAATAGTCATTATAATAAAAGTTCAAGTGAAAAATTGGAGGATAAAACTGATGAAAACTAATAGAATTAAGACAAGCAATCAAAAGCACTTGATGAGCAGTACTGTAATATATAGACTTTTTTTTGTTATAATTGTATATCGTTTTAATTCATTTTACATTTGTAGTCAGTATGTGCCTGTTTTGTGGGAGGTGTGGATGATGTTTTTGAATTACTGATATTTCTTTTTCCACACAAGGAACTTACAGAAAATAGGGTTGGGGGAATCCGTGATATTTGGAGATAGTCAGTCTGCATGACCTTAGTAAAAAATTATATCAAAGTAATCAAGTTACATTACTAGGTAAGATTTCTTCTCATAGTTTAAAGTTTAAAGTTGACATTTGATTTCAGAGGGTCTCACTACCTTCAAGGTCTGAATACTCTGCAAGCGTGTTTAGCTCTGGCCTTGCACAACTACCTGTCAAGTAAAATGATCCATAATGTCTTCAATATTAAATTCTTGGACCAGCTAGATGAGGAAATAGATGCATGTTACTCAAAGGTACAGTGTTTTGAGTGTATTTATTTATTTATTTATCTTTTACTGTACATCTGTTAAGTGAATTAGGTATTGCTTGATAAATTACTTCATCTGTAACTATGCTTTTTGCAGTTAATTTTAGTTTAGTAATTTTTTTTTCGCTCTAAAGGCTTCATATCCTTCTCGAGTGCGTCATCTGCTTATGGAACTGAATCGTGCTGTATGCATTGATCAGCCAGAAGAAGGTATTCCATGGTTTCATGAGAAGTATTGTGAAGAGCTGCTTGAAACTGGTATGTAAATAGAAACTTTATTCAGTTATTGTATTTACCTTATAACCATGAAATATTGAAGGAAATAATTATCACAAGCAAAAAACTATTGATAACGAAAATTATAAAAAAAAAAAAACTACTTTATAATATTTGTATCAACAGTTGCTGTACAAGATTCTGTCTTTCATACTGAAGTTCACCAAATTTTGTCGGAAATAATTGGTAATGCAGATGTGTTAAGAGCTAATGCTAAGACACCTTATTTCTACCTCATAGGTAAGTATTTATTTGCTCCATAAATTGAATGAATCTTTTTTTTATGTTTAGAGAGACTTCTATGTGCTATTTAGTAATAATAAACAGAAAAGAATTGTTTTACAGGCAACAAAATTTATCAAGCCTTATTTTATTAATGCAGTTTATGCTATGATGTTTGAATATGTTAATAGAAATCCTACAAAAGAAGTATACCAGAAAGTGAAGGGCAATGAAACAAATTTCTCATGTTGTTAAGTTATTTTAGAGTTCCTGTGTGACATGAGAACTTGGGGGACCTATGGTCAGTCATTTATCCTTCTGTGCACTTTTCACTCTCATAATCTATATTCTGTGATAACCTAAGAAGCACATTTTTATACTACAGTTTGCAGTGAATTTTAATATAATTTACCCATAATCAGAGCACATGTGTAAATGTTTGTAAGTGTGTATTGTCATTATATTGAAAAGTATACTAAAGGAATAACCTTTATTAGATATTTTATCCACTCTTGGATATGGGTTTTTGTATCCTTACAGTATAAAGAAAAGTAAAAGATACAATACATTTTTAATGATCAATTTAGAACAATAAAATCATATACTGCATAGAGTATTGAGCTTATTTATGTATATGTATGGCACAGCATCTTATGTATATAATTTAATATTGTTTGTATTATTTTATTTATTCTTTAATCAGTTCTGCTGTCAATGTCCAATAATGTATTAGCAATACATCACAATACATTAAGAAGAAGGTATTATAAAAATGTATCTGTCTTTGTTTTCATTTTAGTATTTTATTTCCATGGTATTTAGTCTTTATTTTTTAGATTTATTTCATGTTTTTAAATGCAAAAGAGTCATATCTGAGAAATCAGTCACAGAAGGTGATTTTTAAAGAAAGGTTAACGTTCTGTGATCTTTCCTTAAAGTCCAATTATATTTCATAAGAAATAAGAATATGTTAAAAGTATGAACTAAATTTTGTACCAATAACCTGAGATTTTGGGTGTAAGCCTGAGATGAGTGTCTGTCTCATTTAGGACTTAATGGGAAGGAAACCACAGATAAATTTATTCTAAGAAAAAAACAAGAAAAAAATTGATGTGAGAATTCAATTGACTATTTTTTCTTTTTAATTTCAGATTTTGAATTCATGTTGGATGAAAATAATCATCCAGTACCAGTGTCTTTTTATGTCCCTGCAGGCAATAAGAGTGGAAGTTTTATTGCAAACAGAATTGAAAACAAAAAAGGATACAGGAGGTACAGTAAACCTTTTTTGTTGTTTAGTTATGGAATGTTTCTGAACACTATGTTTTATTTTAGCTAAAAAGCTTATTGCCAGTTATAAAGTTTCCAAATGATTGGATGAGTAATAATAGTGTTTTTTACTTCCAGAATTGCAATTCTTCTTCACAACGAAAACAGTTACTGCATCAA
>NC_061827.1:37612135-37619635 GCF_019202785.1 Penaeus chinensis | reverse complement strand
GTGTGTGTGTGTGTGTGTGTGTGTGTGTGTGTGTGTGTGTGTAGATAAATATAGATAAATATATATGTATTTACACATACATGCATATGTGTATATATGTATGTATATATATGATATATGTATATAATATATATATATATCTATATATATATGTGTATACATGTGTGTTTGTGTGTATGTCTGTGTATGTACATATATATATATATATATATATATATATATATATATATATATATGTACATATATATATATGTATATATACATAATATATATACACACGTGTGTGTATATGTGTATATATATGTATATATACATAATATATATTTACACGTGTGTGTATATATGTATATTGATGTGTAACTATATATGTATAAATATGATATATATGGATGTGTATATATATATGCATATGTATGTGTATTTGTATATATAAATATGTATATATATGTATTATATATATGAAACTATATATATATATATTATATATATATGAAACTATATATATAGATATATATTATATATATATGTTTGTGTGTGTGTGTGTGACCGTATATATATAAACATACATACACGGACACACTCGCACAAACGCATATATATATATATATATATATATATATATATATATATATGTATGTATGTATATATATGTATGTATGTATGTATGTATAAATGTATATCAATATGTGTACAACCACTCGCCTCGACAGCCTGTCAGAACCACATCCTGACGACCTAATCTTTGCCAGGGGCTCTCCGGATACCAATGAGGTAATCCCGTCTGGATGCAGAAAACTATTATTATAACGCCACATCTTTCTACCTGATGTGACGTAAATTTTCGTTTTTGCTACTGTGATTGTTTTAGTTTTTTGTTGTTCTTGGTTAGTAGAATACCTGTACTGTAAAGAAATACGGTGTTAGGATCATTAGGTTTTAGGCCTTAAAGAATATGTAGTCCAGAATGTTCCGACAAACAGTTGTGGGAACTAGATCAAGTGTGAATTATTGCTCTATTAAGAGTGCATTTGCATTTCCCTGTCACTAATTGTGTTTCTTACGCATTTACAGAGACACGGCCAGCTTGTGTCAGAATTTATTCAAACAATGTCTTGTCAGTATCTTAATAGTCTTGAACAATGACTGTGCCTGAGAAGCGCCGCGTGTGAACTTCCGCAGTGCATTATTTACACCTAGCTATTTCCGTCTCGCGATAACAAGATGGATACCTCGACCACTTCGGAGGAGGAGCTGGAGACGTCCCACGAGACATCCGCGGAGAGCATTGGGAACGAAGTCACAGAGCTCCGGGATGTCACCCTGCCCCACCGCCCGTCGCCCTTCACCCTCAGGTCCCAGTGCGGCAACGGGCGATGTCCCATGGGCACGGGTCTCTACTTCCGGTCCAGGATCAGCCCTTCTCCTGGCAAGGGGTAAGTATCCTTCTTGTCAACGAAGAAAGTCCGCGGCCGGTAGGATAACGTTCCGCTGTCATTACGCCAGAAATTGCACGCGTTTGTTTGCCTTGCATCTTCAAAGTCGCACCACCGAATAGCCTCCAGGGTGATCATGCAACACCTGAATTAAAGTACATGTTGAGATCACTGACTGTTTTTTGTTATGCTGGTTTGTTTTGCTTTCAATGTTTGGCCTGCAACTTCACAACTGCATTAGAGGTAGGCAATTCATGTATCGCTATAGTCAGCATATGATTTAGAGTAGTATGACAAACGCTTAAATAGTGAACGTACACGATTTTATTTTTAGAATAGATAATATCAGACTTATGTTTTCCGAATGTAGTTTCATTAACGCCTTAGGTAGTAGACAACGCAAAACCGCTGAAAATACTACATCGTTCTTTTTACGAGTCACAGAGTCAGATCTTGTGTATATAGCCAAGTGTGGGTAGAGGTCAGTAGCAAACACAGCTCGATCATGTCCTTGCATAAAATTTCACGCACTGGACGATTTATAAGAGAGAGAAGAGGAAGGAGAAAAAGAAGGAGGAGGAGAAGAATAAAAGAAAAAGGAGAAGAAAAAGAAGTAGCAGAAAAATAAGGAGAAAAAAAAAAAAATAAGGAGAAGAAGAAGAAGAGGAGGAGGAGTAAGAAGAAGAAGAAGAAGAAGAAGAAGAAGAAGAAGAAGAAGAAGAAGAAGAAGAAGAAGAAGAAGAAGAAGAAGAAGAAGAAGGATAATAATCCCAACTGATTTAACTATATTCCGGATTAAAGGTATATCACAGGCAAAGTCCCTGGATGGATACCGAGGTCTTTTATTTTCCTAAAGTTAGTAGTAAAAATGTTTGTTTACTCTTCGCCATGTGGTTAAGGAACACGCGAATAAGAGGAAAGAAATGCTGCAAAAATGTCGGTTTCTAGTGATGGCTAAATATATTACTAAGTGGTGACTGGCTTCCTTCGTGACTCTGAAATTATTTTAGGTCTTACGTGTCATGCGCGGGAAGAAGCGTGCATGATGGAGAGAGTATGTATGAATTCTGCTACTTCATGCGATTAGCAAGACATATATAAAGGTTGTGTGTGTGTGTGTGTGTGTGTGTGTGTGTGTGTGTGTGTGTGTGTGTGTGTGTGTGTGTGTGTGTGTGTGTGAGAGAGAGAGAGAGAAAAAGAAAGAGAAAGAGAAAGAGAAAGAAAGAGTGAGAGAGAGAAAGAGAGAGAGTGAGTGAGTGAGTGAGCGAGCGCGAGTGTCTGTGTTTCTGTTGAATTTAACCAACATGCTGAGGGTATTTGTTCAACCAATAGAAACCTCACCTTGGAACCCCTTAGTTTAGAAAGACTTGATAGTATGGCGAATATAATGGCGTTAATAAAACGGAATCAACATTCACTTCAGAAACAACACGTGGAAGTGTTTACCGTAATAAGAACAGGTATTTATACCAATAACCACTAACTCAGTTTTTGATTACCGAACGACAGGTGCTATCCTTTTATGTGCCTCGAAACATACCACTACCACTACAACTAATAGATTCTTTAATGGAGGGTTAGATTTTAATAATAGATTTTTAATAATTATGATCGTCTTCATTACCAAGAAAATATATTAGGCCTAAGAGTTCATATAATTAAAAAAATACCCCCCCAAACAAAACACGGTTCTCGCCCCAAACGAGAAATATGAGCTACCCAGGTATCCGATTCCTTGGACCTCGTTTTGTGGCAGCGACGTAACCCTGATTTAACAAGGAGAGAGTACATTATAGGTTCCTCATATATCCTCGAAAGGCGTGTCTCTTCTTCAGTCATGTTTAAGAGGTATTAACGCAGCTAGACGTGGAAGGAAATCCGTTGTTAATGTTGGGATGTATTGTAATAACTGATATTTTTTCTCCCCACTGCGTCTGTCCCCTTTCGAAATTGAATTCTTAGAAAGGGTGATTCTCTTGTAAAATAACCTATCGACCAACGGGGTTATTCTAAGCACGTGGTGTCAGTTTGAAATAATTTTCTAATAGTTTTAAATTACTTTTAAACCGCTTCTGGACACTTTACGCTAAAGAATCCCAATTATACTAAAACAATTTCGGAAAAGAGGACATTAAATTATAAACAAAACACATTTTGAAAAATAAACTTTCTCTTCTAATAATAATCTGATGATTGAGAAGGTTATGTAATGCACTAAATAATCCCAATTTTCTTAAATCATTTTCGAAAAGAAGATAGAGTAATGAGAACATATAAATATATACCAAAAAATACACCCAAAATTTCCTCTTCGATTTTGTGCACCGAAGTAGACGCCATTTTATAAACGAAAGATTCCAGATATTCGTAAATCATTTTCGAAACAGAAGAAGAATGAAAAACACGTAAATATAAATTAAAGAAAATACACCTAAAATCTCCTCTTTGACTTTGTGCACCAAAGTATAAACAAAACATTCCAGATTTTCGAAAATCTTTTTCGAAACAGAAGAAGGATGAAAAACACGTAAATTAAAGAATAAAAAACACATAAAATCTCCTCTTTGACTTAGAGCACCAAGGAAGTGTTGTCAGACGGCCCTTGTTGCATAAACTAGAGCGCGGATCAGGTGTCACAAGCTCTCTAGACAGGAAATGTTTCTAGGCGGATTTCGGCGCGCATTTATCTTTTCCTTTATTTTCTATTTTTTCTATTTCGTTTTGTTTTACTTCTATTTTTTTTCTTCGTTTTTTTCTCTCCATTCTTCTTTTTCTCGTTTTTCTCTTCTTTTCTCTTATTTTTTTCCCCTTCATTTTTCTTTCCTTTTTCCCCTCATTTTCCCTTTTTCTTATATTTTCCTTCTCTTTTTCTTTTTTCTTATTATTCCCCTTCTTTTTCCTCCTTATTTTCCTTCTTATTTCTCTTTTGTTGAAACTTCCGTCCTTCCGATTGCGAGTTAGGTTCCGGTTAATTCATAGTGTTTATTATCGCTCGTGGACACACAGACACGCTAACGCACACGCACGCACTCGCACACACATGCAAACACACATGCACACACATACGCACACGGATACGGATACGAATATGCACACGGAAACGCAAACGGACACGTACTCGCACACGCACACACACGCACACACGCACACACACGCACACACACGCACACACACGCACACACACACACACACACACACACACACACACACACACACACACACACACACACACACACACACACACACACACAGAGGTAAACATGTATATTACGCCGAAATATTTTACTTAAAAATAATATGTGGCATTATGTAGTGGGTATATTTATGAGAAGTGAGAAGAGGGAGAGAGACAACGAAATACCATCAAATACCTCTCATGAATCGATACCATGTTACAAAAACCCACATTGCACGCACTCTTACTAATGCCAATACTAGATACTCAGAAAATACTATACATATAATGAAAGTTCATCATCTGACATATCAAGAAGCCCTTAATTGTCGATAAGTCGAACCCCCCCCTCCGAATCGATCAGTAAAGAGATGTTGATATTTAAATGATACACACTATTTTTTTTTAGATCAAATAAATAAATGAATAACTAAAAACTTTCTTGTAAATCAAACTTTCGCGTCCCCGTTGCATCATGGAAGGAACGTCTCGCGTTTTCCAAGACTCATCGCCAGCAGCCAGTATGAGATCATCGCTGATCCTGACTGAGGCGCTGGAATAAAATAAATAGACGGCTGTTTGCACTTGTCCCTCCTATATTTTCGTGGTCCCGCTTGGAGGACTAGGCCAACAGAGTAACTTAAGAAAGGATGGATCTTTTTTCTTCTACAGCGTTATAAGTATTGATTTATAGCCCAAAGAAGATGTTCTTGTAGTATTACACACTTGTGTTCACACATTTGCGAGAGAGAGAGAGAGAGAGAGAGAGAGAGAGAGAGAGAGAGAGAGAGATAGAGAGAGAGAGAGAGAGAGAGAGAGAGAGAGAGAGAGAGAGAGAGAGAGAGAGAGAGAGAGAGAGAGGGAGGGAGGGAGAGAGAGAGAGAAGAAACAGAGAGGGGGATGGGGTTATGCATACATTCATATATACACATAAGTATATATATGTAAATGAGCATAGCCATCCAAATGTAAATATGCAGACAAACCTCAGGGATTGCAAAATATGTGCGGTAAAAAATGTTCCTTAATCACATGCGCAATATTTTTTTCCTTCAGTATATTATCAAAACATTTAAATTAAATCCCGGATGTGGTAAGATTCCAAAATTCATTAGATATGGGTTATGTAAAGTTCCTTAATCCAGAGCGCGAAATTTTATCTCAATTATTTTTTTCATGGAAGTTCTCACCCAGCAAGTTCTGGCCATGATGCAGAATTATCCATTAGAAAAAAATGACCATTAGAAAATACGAGGAGCCACCCACTCACTACTTAAGATGATAATTAAGAAGACAGACAATCTTTAGAGCTTCATCAAGTGGTGCTAAAGTGATATTTGATCCCCCCCCCAAAAAAAAAAAAAAAAAGATTTTTTTTTTTTACATATTAAATCCCGCAAAAAAAAAAAAAAAAAAAAATATATATATATAAATGTACTTGTTTATGTATTAAATTTTCGTTAAGAGAAAGACTTGCTTTATGAATTGTATTCACAGTTATAACGAAACACGTTAATACAAGTCTTTCATACTCGAAATCCCCCACTGCTGCTGACATATATGCCACATGTAAATATCATCAGCAAACGCCATATATGTATATACCTTGTAGGTAATCCTGTTTCATAAGATTTTTTCGGTCTTTTTATTTATAATTTTACTCTTTGAACTTCACTGGTCTAATTACATTAACTGACATTAAACCTAATTAATGAAGACTGATATGAAGGCAGTTTTAACGAATACTATATTCTAACTTGAATAATTATTACTTACACTAATCAGAGATATCAGGATTCAACTTCTTGTATTGCTACCATTAAATTTCTTCTTAAGCACCATTGCATGTAATCTTACATTTTCACTTGTTTGCCAGTAGGCCTACAGGAAAAGTGAAGCATCTTGAAGTTTTTTTTTTATCACAAGATTTACTACATATAATTTATGTTACCAGAAGAAAGTGCAACTTAAATGTGAGTTTTGAGTCTACTGTCCTCACCATAACACACTGTCATGCTACTGTCATAGATGTGTCTACTGTTATTGTTTACACATTATTGACACGAGTATGAACAACCTACACTTTCGTTGGCGATGAAATGTATTCTTTTATTTGGCTCCCACAACGTATCGTTTAGTTAAATGTTATAATTCTTATTTATTTTACACGTATTAAATCCTTACTTTATATTCCGTACATATTTTATTTACACATAACACGTGTGTTTCACGTATATCTTCTATCTATTAGATATACATCTTTGCAGAAGAATGCATGTCACGCCTCTTAAACAAAAACAACTAAATACAGCACTTTGCATTTCACTAACTGCACACATATAACTTTCTTTTGTTTTCTTTTTGTTTCGTTCTGATATCTAGAACAGGCGAGGCCTTCTTGGAAACTCGGAGTGGAAACAGATATCGAAATTATGACGTCGGAGAGTAAGTATCTTCTCGTCGTGCATGATGTTGGGAGTCGGTTTGTCTGTCTGTCTGTTCGGTGGTGGGAGTTCTTAGTCCTGTGTGGAGCTTGCTGGTTCCGGATTGGGAAATTTGCATGTTTCTTTCCCCCTCTTAATAATGTGCATGTGCTAATTATGTTTTTTTCTGATTTTTTTTTTCTGTCGTCGATTTGGAGAAACAGATATATATATATATATATATATATATATATGTATATATATATAATATATATAAATATATATGTATGCATATATATATATATTTATTTATTTATTTTTCGTATACTATTTGTTTAATATACTTGTGTTAGAATACAATGCAATGGAAACAATAATGATATACGAGATTTTCTGATTTGGGAAGATCGAAGAGAGAAGTTTCACAGAAGAAGAGGCATAGAAATGAGAAAATCTTCGGTCTTCTCAG
>NC_061827.1:37607135-37609635 GCF_019202785.1 Penaeus chinensis | reverse complement strand
TCCATATAGGAAGATAAAATATATAGTAGACACATCTTAACCCTAAAAGAACGTGGATAAAATTTCAACGCGTCATATTAAAAATGCACAGTTTTTTCTTCAATTGTAAACGCACACTAACACAAAGTACAAACAAAATTAAACCTATGTAAAATGTTTCTTACAATAACAAAATAAATGACTGTCCAAGTCTTTTCACTAAGTACGTCATGATTTGTGTTCAAAAAAAAAAAAAAAAAACTGAAGCAGTTAATGCCGTTATTTACACGTGTAAATATTTAAGTAGTATATGGAAAAAACAAACTATTTATGCAGTTTTCGAAAGTATTGCCCCCTGTGTGATTGCCGCTTTTATCAGGACAAAAGTAATGGAGGGAGGAGGTCATGAACTCAATTATTCTTACAAAACGACCCGCCGTTTCCTTCACGAGAACACGAGAACACAGAATATACAGCCAATGAACACACTCGCTAATTAGTCGTTAAGCCTGATGTGCAGAATACAGTCATAAAGACTTCTTCATTCATACATCGCTTCGTGCGTGATGTGCAGAATAAAGTTACTAATATATATATATATATATATATATTCTCACTCATGTTTTGTTTACTGCTGTGTCTACCATTATGCGTTGTCAAAATGGGATCCTGACCTCGCATACAAACAAATAAATTGTGACTATTAACGCACCTGGACTCTGAAAACTTATCGTTAAGACCCAATCAGCAGTCATTCGTTTAATAGACGGCCGTCCTCCTAAGAAAAAAAAAAAAAAAATTATATATATATATTAAAAAAAAAAAAAAAAAATATATATATATATATATATACTCCCTCTCTCCCTGGCGTTTTTTTCTACTTTATGAATTAATATTTTCTTACTGTTCTTTATTAGATCATAGACATTATGTCTTGTGTCTTTAGAAGAACAAGAAATCTGATTATCTTTAAATTCTCGTCCGTCTCTCATGGTACTCCTGGAACGACCCTCCCCCCCCCTCCCCCTATCTATCCCTGCCTTTTACAACCTGACTGCTTTTAAAAACGGTAAACAAGCTTCATCATATCTCTTTCCATTTAACTTATGTTTCCTTCTATTTCTCTTTTGATTTTCTGGGGATTTTGGACTTAGGGTCTTTTCTCAAAATAATGCTGTAAATGAGGTGTTGTTTGGCAATTTCGTGAACTGTGTAAATAGTAACAGAAGATCCCACGGTCGAAAGGAAAGCTGGTCCCTGCGCCAAAGGTAATTACAATATGCAGCTTTTGGTAGCTTACTTTTACCGTTAAATAGCAAATATTACTAAACAATAAATAAATACGACAGACTAAACAAATACTGAGAATCATACATACAAACGACCTAGACTAACGAGGAATTTATACAATGCAGTAGATGTCATACGACCTCCCCCCTCCCCCTGCCTGCCTGCAACGTAATAGTATACACCGTCTGGTCACATTCTGCATCCTCTCCCTTCCCGCCCTTCCCGCCCTCACGACCACCGCGTTGATTTTCAAGGTCGATGAGGAAACAGTTGCCAGGTAGGGGTAGGGGAGCATGACGGGGAATGGCGACGTAGGACATACATACTCCATAGTGACCCTTTATTTTCTTCTTTATCTCGATCTTGTCTCTTGTTTTGATATTTAAGGTGCTTGGAAATGAGTCTTTTGTGAGAATTCTTTATTTATTTATTTCCGGTGATATTCTTTTGGTTATTTCCCGCGTTCTAGATTAATTGTTCTGTGGTTATCACTTTTCTCGGCTTTTATTAGAATCGTATCATTATTTCAAAATTACTCTCGACCTTTCATAAATACATGGAGAAATATATATCATATTTTAGATGTATTTACACGTATATAAAGATTATGAAAGTATATAAGCATCCAGTAACAAGAAATCCCGTTTTTATATATTCCCAGACGCGTTAACACCCAGCCGGAAGTGTAAACTATTACAGGGTGTAGAAATACTGCGTATGACTGCTCACGTGTATGTACATGCAAGGTCTATATAAGTAGTGTAGATGTAGGCCTACTGCTTACTCCATACGTTTGCGCAAGTATCTGGTGAGTAACATTGATGATAATTAATTGTGTATGATTTATATGCTGCGCAATTTACGATGAGTTAGAATAGGCAAGTGTGGTTGATTATATCTTGAGGGCAAGATCTGTATTCCATTTCTTTCATTTTTTTCTTTCTATTATTATTATTATTATTTTACAGTTTCTCCATTCAGCCTGTATCCTTATCGCTTTAGGCTTTAATAAGAAAGGAAGAAAAAAGAAAAGAAAACGAGAACTATCACACATGTAAGTGGCAATTTCACCGAGCCCCGTACTTCCAAAGCAAAGATTATATTTATATCCCCACAATTCATTCTAGAACATTTTTCTCTTCAGAGCTTCATAATAAACACAACAAAATTGCCATTTACCGCTTAGCATCTTGGCAACTCGATGACCTTGAAGATAAGGTTTTGCGGTTTG
>NC_061827.1:37597135-37602135 GCF_019202785.1 Penaeus chinensis | reverse complement strand
TATGTGTGTGTATATACACGTATATATATATATATATATATATATATATATATGTATGTATATATATTATATATATACACATATATATGTATATATATGTGTGTGTGTGTGTGTGTATTTATGCATTTTTGTATGTGTACATGTATCTATATGTGTGTGCATGCATGCGAGCCTCTACACATTCATAAGTAGGTATAATGCATTCAGGCGTGCTTTCAAAACAAGTCCTAAAGCAGCATTCAGAAGACATCGCTTGCAAGTACATGTGTAAGGGGAGCTGAGCTGTGTCGACAACCCCCCCCTCCCCCCCTTCATGAAAACAGAGGCCTAACGAGGAGGCTTGAGTGATGACCCTTTGTCCTCCCCCACACACGCAGAAGTGTATTGATCCACACAACAAGATGTACGGAATCTCGAAGCAAGAAGTGAAGTTATTGATTCGTCACATGTTACGTCATTGTAAGTGGGAGTTATGAATCGGTGTCTGAGGCGCTTCACGATTTTGTTTTAAAGATGTCGTATTGCAATGCAATAACAACATCCGGCCAAGTGATAGGAGACGAATCAGCATCATTTCGATTCACTTTTTATTTATTTTTTCTTCTTAGGGACCCATGATGTATATGACGTTAATGTGAAGATGAATGATCTTTTGGAGGATGTATTAGCATATGAATAACCAAATGCGCATCGTCGTGAAGATGGACTCGTCGGGACTTTGTTTTGAGGCTGAGGGTCGATCAGCCAAGGATTCGCCGTTTATGGTCAAGTCACGGATGTGGGAGGCTGCGTTTCGAATGTTGGCTTCGTGTCTGTGGAAAGAGGACTTGAGAGGGAGTGGAGATGAAAGTGGTTGTTTCAGAACAGGATGCATACACCGAGAGAGCGAGCGAGAGAGAGAGAGAGAGAGAGAGAGAGAGAGAGAGAGAGAGAGAGAGAGAGAGAGAGAGAGAGAGAGAGAGAGAGAGAGAGAGAAACAAAGCAAGAAGAAAGAAGGAAAGAAAGAAAGAAAGAAAGAAAGAAAGAAAGAAGGAAAAAAGAAATTAAAAAGAGAGATAGAGACAGAAAAGGAAAAAGAAAAAGAAAAAAGGGAAGAAAGAAAGAGAAAGAGAAGATACAGACAGAACAAGAGAGACGAGGAGAGGGCATAACTGCAAGGAAAAGAACACCTGCGTTATCACTTGTATCACAGATGTATACATGTTACGATGAAAGTCCACTAACAATCGCTCGTAACGCTATATATATATAGAAGAGACAGTACAGTGCACCATGTAACACGAAATACCCATCAGAGTACGCACATACTAATATACAAAGATGCGCCAGAGAAGAATGCCATGGAGAGGCCTAAGGTCGCATATTGCGTAACCGCTACCTCTTCCTCCCCCCGCCCTGTCGGCCCTCCTCCCTCCGCCCTGTCTGCCCTCCCCTCTACCCTGTCCCCCCCCTCCGTCCTGTTTCCACCCCTCCACCCTCTCTCTCCCCCTCCGCCCTCCCCCCCTCCGCCCCCTCTTCCCCACCTCTACTAAGGGCATAAAAAAACTGGCAGAGGACGGCAGGGTTTTGAAAGGGTTCGTGAAAAGGTACGCGGGGGAAGGGGGGGAGGGGAGGGAAGGGAAGGGAAGGGCGTTTCCTCTCTTGGCTCTTGGCGTTCTCGTAAAACAAAATATATTTCAAAATACTTGTAAGTAAGTAGCTGGTGAGATATCCAAGTTCATTTATATTACGGTTTTATATTCGCCCATGATTTTGTGAATGAAAATTCCATTTAATGTGATTGAAGACCCCGCCCGTTTTAAGTGAAATAAGTAAAACAAGAAAGCTTGTAAAGTTCGACAGAGGGTTTGGTGAAAGTTGAAAGCAAGCGATAATTTTCCCAATGTCGGTTTAAGAAGCAGATAAAGGGTTAAATAATTTACGAGATATTATGAAATGACCGATGAAAAATAGTACACTCTCTCGAAAGGAAAGAAAGATCAAATTAGCCTAAGTGAGCACCGCACGCCCGCACGAACACAGGTAAGACTTAGCACCCTCCCCACGACCCATTAAGGGGCTAATGCTATTCTCTGTGACAGCCCTGATGCTTTTAACCAAGACCAGCTGGTGGAAACCGGGCGCGCGTGTGTGGCTTGGGTCCAAAACCTGCGCAAAATAGTGATTATGCAATGTTTACGCACGGAAATGTTTTGCTTGCGTCAGAGGAAACCTTACGCAATTTCCATTGATATCCAGCGACTCGATGATAAAGTTGAGGAAAATGCCTCAACTCTCGAAGTTAAAGGGATTTCAGTAAGATTGCCAAAGAACATATCAGTATTACATATAACTAAAATATGAAGATTGCATAAGAGCATATATGTACTATATATAACGAGACTAAGATTTCATAGGAACATACCAGTATTATATTTAACTAAAATAGGAATTAATAAGAACACATTAGTATTATACATAACTAAAATAAGGAAAAAAAACTAACAAAGTATAGTAATATTTACAGAAAACGCTGCTGTCCATCCCTTATGGTAGTAAACGAACCACTACAGCGGAGACGTTATTTTACCAAATATGTCCCACGCTGGACCCCAGGCGTTACCCTAGCATAGCCACGCCCACCCACGCCCTTCCACCTCTGTAGCGCAGGTGGGACACTTCCTATCGAGGGAGTAGAGGCGTCAAAGAAAGGGAAAAGACAAAGAAAACAAAGATAAGAAGATATCAAAACGTAATTTTGTGTTTGTAATTGTAATGGGAACTAGACAAACACTGAAGGACTTGAAAAATATGTTTTTATGTCAGGATGTGTGACCCAACGAAACACTAACATGGTTCCAATTTAAAAGAGTGTGATTTTTGACACCAATCAGATATTTGATGACAGCTGAATTCATAGTGCGTATTAAGGTTTTATATATATATATATATATATATATAACTTTATATATATACACATATATATATATTTATACAAATATATGTACGCACACACACACACACACACACACACACACACACACACACACACACACACACACACACACACACACACACACATATATTGTAAGTGCGTAACTTTCAAAGTCATATTTTTATATCAGGAAATATAACATAGTTTTAATACATGTAGGTTCGACGATTCAAACCAGTCGGAAATGTTGCGACAATTTATGGTTAATATTCATAGTTTATATATACTTACACATGTACGTCATCCTGATACGCCTTAAACTGATACATGGTAGTTTATCCATTTGTCAGATGTGACTAATGCAATTAAAGTAATTGTTCTAACGACCGACAAAAAGGTATTTCTTAATATTTTGTTCATTTGAATAACAAAGTATACAACTATACTGTAATTCTGTCATGCGTAAAATATTCAGTATGATAAAAACGTATTGGTTTATCAGCAATCAACTAGACATATGTGTATTTTCCTGTGTTCATTACAACCAAAGCAAATTTGATCTATCATGATAGCTTTGCGGAAGTTAATATATCTGCACTTATCACGACGACCCTGTAAATATACCTTCTTCATTGTTCCATAATTGCGTGTCTAATGATCAATATTTACCCTTGATAACGTTATCTAGCGCTCAAAGCTCCCCTCCTAAATGAGACTGGGGTTAGCTTCCAGTATACATTCGCGAAGGGTAGCCATTATACGTGCATTTCGTAAAATTCGTGTTTTATCCGTATGTATTTGTTCAGGGTTGTTATCGTACGTGTTTTATTTCTGGAGACATTTGTTTACTTTTGGGCTTCATTTGTATGTGTATCTGTGAAAAGTAGATATTATATGAGGTTTTGGAAAACGTGTTGATAATTTTCTTTGTTGTCTAAACCGAGCGTAAAATTGTTTCGAAATTGTTTGCGTTTTATTGTTCATTTATTTGAGTGTTACGGTTACTCCGGTAATTATCAAAATTATTTAACAGGATTGGCTAGTGTATTTTCCGAGTGGGGTGATTTTATTTATTTTTTTCTTCTGAATATTTTCCAACTTTAAGTCTGTACCTCCAAGCAGACCTTCGTATATTCCATGTGATGGCAGATACATGACAGGCACGTTCGCTTGGAAATTCTTTGACCGAGTTCTCTCTAAGTATCTTCCGAAGCACATGCACACGTACGTACTTTGTGTTTTGAAAAAAAAGGAATTCCGTGAGAACTGATCTTGAATACATCACCTCGATTTTGGAAATGTTCTCACTGAGGAATATTTTATGGTGTTTTGTGAAGTTGATATATATATACATATATATATTATAAATATACATATGTATATACATACATACATAAATATGTTTTTTATTTGTTTCTTTCTATTGCGCCTAGGGTAGGGAAACAGACGTAATTTATCTGCTAATCTTAATTACTGTGCATTTTTGAGATTGATATTTTAATATTCTTTTTTTTTTTCTTCTTAATGATAGGAATCCTATCACTTAGTTAAAAACATTGTACATATGTAAAAGAAATTGAACTAAAGGCTGTCCGTGTACATATAAATTTATTCTATAATTCTATATTCTCAACCTTCAGGCATGTGTGAAAATCTCGTTTGACAGTAATACCCAGGATCAATATAAACCTTTCTTGCATTAAGAATTTTATTGGTCGGCTTAATAGCAATTAAGATCGAAAAAATTGTAATATTCAATTTACCTGTCTACAATTCAGAGTACCAAAAAAATAAGTAAGGAACACACACTAATCAAGATAAAAAAAAAATCTGGGAGGGTTTTATTCGTCTAAGAAACTCGAAACAAAAACAAACAAACAAACAACACAATGGATTATAAAAGTGACTCATTACCAGTCATGAGGATGTCTGCGTTCGGATGCTTGCACGACTTGTCTGCTTTTTAATAAGGTTAAGTAAGTGGTGACGTTCGGTTCGAATTAACGAAGCTTAGTGTGAGTGGTTATGTAATGGGATAAGGTATATTGTAATATTTGTAATATATCTCCATTATATTATTATGATA